>NC_037689.1:45927554-45982578 GCF_003255815.1 Theropithecus gelada
TTTTTTTTTTTTTTTTTGAGAGGGAGCCTCACTCTCTTGCCCAGGCTGGAGTGCAGTGGTGTGATCCTGGCTCACTGCAACCTCCGCCTCCTGGGTTCAAGTGATTCTCCTGCCTCAGTCTCCTGAGTAGCTGGGATTACAGGCACTTGCTACCACATCTGGCTAATTTTTGTATTTTTGGTAGAGACAGAGTTTCATCGTGTTGGGGAGGCTGGTCTTGAACTTCTGACCTCAGGTGATCCGCCCTCCTTGGCCTCCCAAAGTGCTGGGATTACAGGCGTGAGCCACTGCACCCGGCCATGTCACTGTTATCTCTGCCTTCATCTTCACTTGGCATTCTCCTTGTATGTATGCCTGTTTCTGTGTCCAAATTTCCTCTTTTTTAAGGACACCAGTCCTGTGGGTTAGGGCCTATCCTAATGTCCTCATTTTAACTTGATTGCCTCTGTAAAGACCATATTACCAAATAAGGTTGCAGTCTGAGGTGCTGGGGGGTTAGGACTTCAATATATTTTTTTGAGGGGCACAACTCAACTCATAGCAGCACATCATTCCTTTTATTGCCAAATAATATTCGAATAATATGGATATACCACATTTTCTTTATTCATTCATTTGTTGATGGACATTTGGGTTGCATCTGCCTTTTAGCTATTATGAATAATGCTGCTATGAACATACAGGTTTTGTGTGGCACATATTTTTGATTCTCTTCCGTATATGCCTGGGAGTAGAATTGCTGGGATGTATAGTAACTCAGTGTTTAGCCTTTGGAAGAACTGCCAGGCTGTTTTTCACAGCTGCCACAGCATTTTACATTGCCACTAGCAATGTAGGAAGGTTCTAATTTTTCTGCATCCTCACCAGCGTGTATTATTTTGATTCTAGCCATCCTAGCGGATGTGAAGTGGTATCTCATTTTGGTTTGGATTTGCATTTCCCTGACAAGTAAGGATACTGAGCATCTTTCCATGTATTTGTTGGCTATTTGCATATCTTCTTTGAAGAAATGTCTATCAAATCCTTTGCCCATTTTTTTTTTTTTTTTTTTTTTTCTGAGACAGAGTCTTACTCTGTCGCCCAAGCTGGAGTGCAATGGCGCGATCTCGGCTCACTGCAACCTCCACCTCCCAGGTTCAAGCAATTCTCCTGCCTCAGCCTCCCAAGTAGGTGGGATTTCAGGCATCCGCCACCATGCCTAGCTAATTTTCATATTTTTATTAGAGACGGGGTTTCACCATGTTGGTCAGGCTGGTCTCGAACTCCTGACCTCAGGTGATCCACCTGCCTTGGCCTCCCAAAGTGCTGGGATTACAAGCATGAGCTGCCGCGCCCGGCCTCCTTTGCCCATTTTTAAATTGGGTTGTCTTTTTATTATTGAGCCCTTTAGGTACTCTAGATACAGGTTCCTTATAGATATGTAATATGCAAATATTTTCTTCCATTTTGTGGATTGTCTTTTTACTTTCTTGATCATTTGCAGCACAAAAGTTTTTAATTTTGAGGAAGCTCAGTTTATTTTTTCTTTTGTCATTTGTACTTTTGTTATTGTGTCTAAGAAACCATTGCCAAATCCAAGGTAACAACGACATACTCTTATATTTTCTTCTAAGAATTTTCCAGTTTTAGTCCTTACACTCAGGCCATGATCCGTTTGAGTTCATTTTTGTGTGTTGTGTGAGGAAGAGGTCCATCTTCATTCTTTTGCATGGGGATATCCAATTATCTCGGCACCATTTGTTGAAGAGACTACTCTTTCCCCATGGAATTGTCTTGGCACGCTTATCAAAATCAGTTGACCACAAATGTAAGGGTTTATTTCTGAGCTCTTAATTCTGTTCCATTCATTGATGCATATGCCTATCCTTATGACGGTACGGCACTGTCTTGATTACTGTAGTTTTGTAGTAAGTTTTTTTTTTTTGAGACGGAGTCTCGCGCTGTGTCACCCAGGCTGGAGTGCAGTGGCGCGATCTCGGCTCACTGCAAGCTCCGCCTCCCAGGTTCACGCCATTCTCCTGCCTCAGCCTCCGAGTAGCTGGGACTACAGGCGCCCGCCACCACGCCCGGCTAGTTTTTTTTTTGTATTTTTAGTAGAGACGGGGTTTCACCATGTTAGCCAGGATGGTCTCGATCTCCTGACCTCGTGATCCACCCGTCTCGGCCTCCCAAAGTGCTGGGATTACAGGCTTGAGCCACCGCGTCTGGCTTTGATCTTTTTCAATATATTTTTTTGGCTATTCTGAGTCCGATGCATTTTCCTATGAATTTTATGATTAAATTATCTATTTCTGCAAAACAGCCTGGGATTTTGATAGGGATTCCATTGAATCTGTAGGTGAATTGGGCGAGTATTACCATCTTGACAATGTTTGTTTTCCAATCCATGAACGTATATATTTTTCCATTTTTTAGATCTAAAGTTTTTTCAACAGTGTTTTATAGTTTTCAGTGTACAAATCTTGTGCTTTTTTCTTAAATTTATTCCTAGGCATTCTTTGGTTTTGCTGCTATTATAAATGGGATTGTTGTCCTAATTTGATTTTTGGATTCTTCAATGCTAGTGTATAGAAATATAACTGACTTTGGCATGTTGATTTTGTATCCTGACACTTTTCTGAACTTGTTCCTTAGTTCTGATTGTTTTTTTAGCAAATTTCTTAGGATTTTCTACATTTGAGACTGTGTCATCTGCAAATAGAGATAGTTTTCCTTCTTTTTTCCATCTGAGTGCCTTTTTATTTCTTTTTCATGCCTGATTGCTGTGGCTAGAACCTCTTCTACAATGTTGAATAGAAGTGGGGAGAGCAAGTCCAGGTGCAGTGGTTCACACCTGTAATCCCAGCACTTGGGGAGGCTGAGGCAGGTGGATCACCTGAGGTCAGGAATTCAAGACCAACCTGGTCAACATGGTGAGACCCCCCCCCCACATCTGTACTGAAAATACAAAAATCAGCCGGGCGTGGTGGCTCATGCCTGTAATCCCAGCTACTCCAGAGGCTGAGGCACGAGAATTGCTTGAACCCCGGGAGGTGGAGGCTGCAGTGGCAAAATGTTGATTTTCTCATTCTCTCATTCTTTTTGTACTTTTTTGTCTGGCATTCTTTGATGGAGACAAAATATTCTCCATTAATTACTTGGTGACCTTGGGGTTCTGCCTGGGGACAGAAATGCCATGATAAATGTTTCTTTCCATTTATCAGTTTGCAGAGTTATGAGATGGTGCTCTAGCATGGTAAGGGTTATTAAAATTATCTCTGTGGGCTCACATATATATTTTACATATTTCAATCAATTACACTCATTATTGTTTCTGATGCTCAAACTATCTCTTGTTTGGCCAGTGGGAGCCCCTTCAAGGTGACTCCTTTGCCTTCCTGATAGTATCCTGGCAAGTTGTCCCAGGTTTGTATTATAAATTTTCTGTCCCAGATGTGGAATCAGCCATTTGGGGGCTTTTCTTTTTTAAAATGTAATCCAGTGGCCGGGCTCAGTGGCTCATGCCTATAATCCCAGCACTTTGGGAGGCCAAGGCAGACAGATTACTTTAGGTCAGGAGTTTGAGACCAGCCTGGCCAACATGGTGACACCCCATCTCTACAAAAATACAAAAATTAGCTGGGCATGATGGCAGGTGCCTGTAATTCCAGCTACTTGGGAGGCTGAGGCAGGAGAATTGCTCAAACCTGGGAGGCAGAGGTTGCAGTGAGCCGAGATCATGCCACTGCACTCTAGCCTGGACGACAGAGGGAGACTCCGTCTTAAAACAAACAAACAAACAAAAACCCAAAACAACCCAACTTAATCCACTTATGAATAAAAATTACCTCAAAATACTGATTTGCTACATCCAGTAAGTTTTGGTATGAAATACTAACATTCCAGTTGAGATATAATTTTTTTTTTTTTTAATCTTGAGACAGTGTTGCTCTGTCACCCAGGCTGGAGTACCATGGCTCAATCACGGTTCACTGCATCCTCAACCTCCTGGGCTGAGGTGATCTTCCCACCTCAGCCTCCCAAGTAGCTGGGACCATGGGCACGGCCACACCTGGTTAATTTTTTCTATTTTTTTGTAGACACAGGGTTTCACCATGTTGCCCAGATAGGTCTCGAACTCCTGGGCTCAAGTGATCCTCCTGCTTTGGCCTCCCAAAGTGCTGGGATTACACCTGTGAGCCACTGTGCCTGGCCTATTTTGTAATTTTGATTTTGATTTACTGTTTTTAAAAAATAGTTTTATTGGGATGTAATTTACATACCATACAACTCACTGATTTAAAGTGTACAATTCAATGGTGTTTAGTATATTACCAGATATATGCCACCATCGTGACAGTCGGGATATTTGAGTCACTTCAGAAGGAAACCCCTCAGTAAGCTGGGGACACAGCAAAGAAATACAAAAGAAAAACAAGAAAAGGGGAATAAAGAAAATCAATTTCTTAAATAAAAGAAAAAAAAGAAACCATATCCTTTAGTTATCATTCCCTCATCGCTCATCCTCCAACCACCCAACCTTAATAACCACAAATCTACCTTCTGTCTCTATAGGTTTTTCTATACTGGACTTTTTTTTTCTTTTTTCTTTCTTTCTTTCTTTTTTTTTTGAGACAGAGTCTGGCTCTGTCGCCCAGGCTGGAGTGCAATGGTGATCTCAGCTCACTGCCACCTGCGCCTGCTTCTGGACTTTCATAGAATGGAATAATATAATATGTGGTCATGTCTTTGAAGTTCATCCATGTTATAGCATGTATCAGTAGTTCATATCTTTTTATTTTTAAATTATTTTAGTTTTTTTTTTTTTTTTTTTTTTTCCAGAGACAGACCTCTCTCTCTCTCTCTGAGACTGGGTCTCACTCCAGTTTCCCAGGCTGGAGTGCATTGGCACAATCTTAGCTCACTGCAGCCTCGACCTTCAGGGCTCAGGTGATACTCCCACCTCAGCCTCCCGAGTAGCTGGCCCTACAGGCATGTGCTACCCACGTCCAGCTAGGTTTTGTATTTTTAGAAGAGATGGGGTTTTGCTATGTGGCCCAGGCTGGTCTCCAATTCCTGGGCTCAAGCTGCCTGCGTCGGCCTCCCAAAGTGTTGGATTACAGGTGTGAGCCACCAAGTCCAGCCCATTCCTTTTTTAAAGACAGCTTTATTGAGATATAATGTACACAGTACACAATTAACTCATTTGAAGTGTACAATTCAATGGCCATTAGTGTATTCATAAAGTTGTGCAACCATCACCACAGTCAATGTTAGAACTTTTTTATCCGGCCAGGCACGGTGGCTCACACCTGTAATCCCAGCACTTTGGGATGCTGAGGCAGGTGGATCACCTGAGGTCGGGAGTTCAAGACCAACCTGGCCAACATGGCGAGACCCCTATCTGTACTAAAAATACAAAAATTAGCCGGGTGTGGTGGCTCATGCCTGTAATCCCAGCTACTCCAGAGGCTGAGGCACAAGAATTGCTTGAAGCCTGGGAGGCGGAGGCTGCAGTGGCAAAATGTTGATTTTCTAATTCTCTCATTCTTTCCGTACTTTTTTGTCTGGCATTCTTCGATGGAGACAAAGTATTCTCCATTAATTACCTAGCAACCTTGGGGTTCTGCCTGGGGACAGGCGCCGTGGCTCATGCCTGTAATCCCAGCACTTTGGGAGGCTGAGGCGGGCGGATCACCTGAGGTCAAGTGTTCAAGACCAGCCTGCCCAACATAGTGAAACCCTGTCTCTACTAAAAATACAAAAATTAGTCGGGTGTGGTGGCAGGCTCCTGTAATCCCAGCTACTCGGGGGGCTGAGGCAGGAGAATCACTTGAACCCAGAAGGCGGAGGTTACAGTGAGCCGAAATCATGCCACTCCAGCCTGGGGGACAAGAACAAAACTCTGTCCCCCCCACACACAAAAAAGAGAACCTTTTTATCCCCTCAAAAAGAAGCTCTGTGCCCTCTAGCCATCATCCCCCTACTCCTCAGCGCCCTTCTCCACTCCCAGCCCTAAGCAGCCGCTGCTCTACTTTCTGTGTCTATAGATTTCTAAGTTGCAAATTTTCGTATTACTAGAATCATATAATATGTGATCTTTTCCTTTATATGTGGCTTCTTTCATTTAGCATAATGTTTTCAAGGTCCATCCAAGCTGTAGTATCTATTAGTACTTCATTCCTTTTTTTTTTTTTTGAGATGGAGTCTCGCTCTGTCGCCCAGACTGGAGTGCAGTGGCACGATCTCGGCTCACTGCAAGCTCTGCCTCTCGGATTCATGCCATTCTCCTGCCTCAGCTTCCCGAGTAGCTGGGACTACAGGCACCCGCCACCGCGCCCAGCTAATTTTTTGTATTTTTAGTAGAGACGGGGTTTCACCGTGTTAGCCAGGATGGTCTCGATCTCCTGACCTCGTGATCCACCTGCCTCGGCCTCCCAAAGTCCTGGGATTACAGGCATGAGCCACGGCGCCCGGCCAGGTTTTCTTTGTAACTGAAGTTTGTAGCTTACATTAAGGTTCACTCTTTGCGTTGTACATTCTGTGGGTTTGGACAAATATATGATGACATGTATCCACCATTACAGTTTCACACAGAATAGTTTTGATGCCCTAGAAATTCCCCATGTTCCACCTACTTATCCCTCTTTCCTTCCCTCTCTTCTAACCCTTGGCAGCCATTATATTTCCATAGTTTTGCCTTTTCCAGAATGTCATATAGTTGGAGTCAAACAATATGTAGACTTTTTAGTTTGGCTTCTTTTACTCAGCAATATGCATTTAAAGTTCCTCCATGTCTTTTTCTGGTTTTATAGCTCATTTCTTTTTTATCACTCAATAACATTCCATTGTATGAATGTACCACAGTTTGTTTATCTATTCACCTATTGTAGGACATCTTGGTTGCTTCCACTTTTGGCGATTATGAATAAAGCTGTTATAAACATTCATGTGCAGGTTTTTTATGTGGACATAAGTTTTCAGTTCATTTGTGTAAATACCAAAAAGTGCGATTGCTGGATCATATGGTAAGAGTATGTTTAGTTTTGTAAGAAACTGCCAAGCTGTCTTCCAAAGTGGCTGTACCATTTTGCATTCCCACCCACAATGAATGAGAGCTCCTGTTGCTTATTATGACTTTCTGATTCTAGCCATCCTACTGGCTACAAAGTGGTATCTCATTCTCATTTTGATTTGAATTCCTCCAATGGCTAATGATATTGAGCCTCTTTTCATGTGCTTATTGGCCATTTATATATTCCTTGAAGAAATACTGATCATGTCTATTCAGATCCTTTGCCCATTTTAAAAATGTTGGCCTGCCTTCTTATTATTGAATTTTAAGAGTTTTTAATTCTAGATACAAATCCCTTAATGGATTTATGATTTGCAAATATGGTCTCCCATTCCATGGGTTTTCTGTGCAATTTCTTCTTCTTTTTTTTTTTTTTTTTTTTTGAGATGGAGTCTTGCTCTGTCGCCAGGCTGGAGTGGAGTGCAGTGGTGCAGTCTCGGCTCACTGCAGCCTCCATCTCCCGGGTTCAAGTGATTCTCCTGCTTCAGCCTCCCGGGTAGCTGGGACTACAGGCACCCACCACCACGTCTGTCTAATTTTTGTATTTTTGATAGAGACGGGGTTTCACCATGTTGGCCAGGATGGTCTCGATCTCTTGACCTCGTGATCTGCCCTCTTCGGCCTCCCAAACTTCTGGGATTACAGGCGTGAGCCACCGCACCTGGCCCCTGTGCACTTTCTTGATGGTGTTCTTTGAAAGAAAAGTTTTTAATTGTGGGGCGCAGTGGCTCATGCCTGTAATCCCAGCACTTTGGGAGGCTGATGAGGGTGGATTGCTTGAGCCCAGGAGTTCAAGACCGCCTTGGCCAACATGGTGAAACCCTGTTTCTACAAAAAATACAAAAGTTAGCTGAGTATGGTGGCATGTGCCTGTAGACCCAGCTACTCGGGAGGCTGAGGTGGGAGGATTGCTTGAGCCAGGAGGATGAGGCTGCAGTGAGCTGAGATCAGGCCACTGCACTCTAGCCTGGATGACAGAGTGAGACCCTGTCTCAGAAAAAGAAAAAAAAACAAAAAACAAAAAAAGAGACAGAGAGAGAAAGAAAAGTTTTTAATTTTGATGAAGACCAATTTCTCCATGTTTTCTTTTATTCCTAGTGCTTTTGTGTCATATCTAAGAATCCTTTGCCAAATTGTGACTTACTCTTAAGCCCATGAGTTATTTAGTAACATTTCAGTGTTGTATACATTTATTTTTAAAACTTACCCTTATTGTTCTTTCCTTTTTGAAAGTAAGGTCTGACTGAGCGTGGTGGTGCATGCCTGTAGTCCCAGCTACCTGGGAGGCTGAGATGGGAGGATGGCTTGGGCCCAGGAGTTTGAGGCCAGCCTGGGCAACAGAGTGAGACTCTGTCTCTAAAATTAAAATAATAAATAATAGAGAGTGAGGTCTATTTAATATTAATTCTTTCCAATTTGTTGAGACTTCCTTCGTCATTTATACCTTTCTTTTTTTTGAAACAGAGTCTCGCTCTGTCACCCAGGCTAGTACAGTGGCACGACCTCAGCTCACTGCAACCTCCACTTCCCTGATTCAAGCAATTCTCCTGCCTCAGCCTCTCAAGTAGTTTGGATTACAGGTGCTTGCCACCACAGCTGGCCAATTTTTGTATTTTTAGTAGAGATGGGGTTTCACATGTTAGTCAGGCTGGTCTTGAGCTCCTGACTTCAGGTGATCCACTCACCTTGGCCTCCCAAAGTGCTGGAATTACAGGTGTGAGCCACCGTACCCAGTCCATCATTTATATCTGATCATTTTTTCGTAAATGCTTCATATGTAATTAAGGAGAATGAACACATTTTTCTGGTTGGTGAGTTTTTGGGTTTGCTTATCTTGAATAAAAAACTTGTCTTTCTTGGCCAGATGCGGTGGCTCACACCTATAATTCTAGCACTTTGGGAGGCCTAGGCAGGTGGATCACCTGAGGTCAGGAGTTTGAGACCAGCCTGGCCAACATGGTGAAACCCCATCTCTACTAAAAATACAAAACTTAGCCAGGTGTGGTGGCGCACACCTGTAATCCCAGCTACCCAGGAGGTTAAGGCAGGAGAATCGCTGGAACTCAGGAGGTAGAGGCTGCAGTGAGCCGAGATCATACCTTGGCACTCCAGTCTGGGTGAGAGAGGGAGACTCTGTCTCAACAACAAAACAAAACAAAACAACAACAACAACAAGAAAAACTTGTCTTTCTCCAAATTTGGGAAGTTTTCAGCCATTATTTCTTCAAATATTTTTTCTGCACCAAACTCTTTCTAATCTGCTAGGACTCCAGAGCCACAAAAGTTAGATCTTTTGATATGTTTCCACAGGACTAAGGATCTGTTAAATTTTTTTCAATCTTCTTTCCATTCTTTATCTTTTTTATTTTTAAAATTTATTTATTTATTATTATTTTTTTTTTGAGATGGAGTCTTGCTCTGTCACCCAGGCTAGAGTGCAATGGTACGATCTCAGCTACCTACAACCTCTGCCTCCCAGATTCAAGCAATTCTCCTGCCTCAGCCTCTTGAGTAACTGGGATTATAGGTACTCACCACCACACCTGGCTAATTTTTGTATTTTTAGTAGAGACAGGGTTTCACTATGTTGGTCAGGCTGGTCTCGAACTCCTGACCTTGTGATCTGCCTGCCTCAGCCTCTCAAAGTGCTGGGATTACAGGCATGAGCCACCACGCCCGGTCCGTCTGGTATATTTTTTTAGGTGTGATTAGCATTTAAATCCGTGAACTTTGAGTAGAGTAGATTATCCTCTATAATTTGAGTAAGCCTCATGCAATCAGTGGGAGACCGTAAAAGTAAAGAGGAAGAAAGAATTCTGCCTCCAGAATGCCTTCAGACTCAAGATTGTAGCATACACTTTTCCCTGGGTCTCCAGCCTGCTGGCCTGCCTTAAAGAACCTGGACTTGCCTCTAAACACACACACACACACACACACACACACACACACACACACACACACTCTCTCTCTCTCTCTCTCTATATTCGTTCTGTTCCTCTGGAGAACCCTGACTAATATACATGTATTTCTGCTATTGAACCCATGTAGTGAGCTTTTAATTTGATATATTGTATTCTTATTATTTTTAGTGCATTGGTATTTTGTAAAGACTTCTTATTTATTTATTTTTTATTTTTTTAGATGAAGTTTAGCTCTTATTGCCCAGGCTGGAGTGCAATGGCACGATCTTGGCTCACTGCAACCTCTGCCTCCCAGGTTCAAGCGAGTCTCCTGCCTCAGCCTCCCGAGTAGCTGGGATTACAGGCGCCTGCCACCACGCCCAGCTAATTTTGTATTTCTATTTGAGATGGGGTTTCACCATGTTGGTCAGGCTGGTTTCGAATTCCTGACCTCAAGTGATCCACCTGCTTCAGCCTCCCAAAGTTCTGGGATTACAGGTATGAGCCACTGCACCTGGCCAAGACTTCATTTTTAGAGCAGTTTTAGGGTCACAGCAAAATTAAGAGGAAGGTACAGAGTTTTCCCATATATCCCTTGCTCCACACATGTATAGCCTCCCACATGATCAACATCCCCCACCAGAGTGGTACTTTTGTTACAGCTGATGAACCTACATCAACAACCATAATCACCCAAAGTCCATAGTTTACATTAGGATTCACTCTTGGTGTTGTATATTCTATGGGTTTGGACAAATATATAATGACATGAATCCATCCTCATAGTATCATACAGAGTATTTTCACTGCCCTAAAATATATTGTATTTTTACTCTCTAAAATTTCCATTTGGTTATTTTTTATAGTTTCTTTCTATTCTGCTGAGTACTATATTTTCATTTATTTAAAGAATGTTCAAGCCAGCTGTGGTGGCTCACTCCTGTAATTCCAGCATTTTGGGAGGCCGAGGCTGGAGACTTGCTTGAGCCCCCAAAGGGCGAGGCTGCCGGGAGCTGACATCACACCACTGAACTCCAGCTTGTATGACAGAGCAAGACCCTGTCTCAAAAAAAATTTAAAAATTAAAAAATAAAGAAGAGTGTTCACCTTTACCTTTACCTCACCTCACAGAGCATAATTATAATCACTGCTTTGAAGTCTGTCTTTTAATTTCAACATCTAAATCATCTTGGATTTTGCATCTGTTGAATGTCTTTCCTCTTGAGAATTACAGTTTCATGGTTATTTGTATGCAAAGTAATTTTGGATTAGATCCTGGACATTTTAAAATACTATATTGTAAGAATCTGGGTCCTATTCAGGTCCTCTGGTGAATGTGATTTTTTTTTTTTTTTAATCAGGCAATCAACCTGGTTAGGCTCAGACTACAAGTTCTATCTTACCTTCTGTGTGCAGTTGGTTCAGTGTCAGTTCAATTTTCAAAGCCTTTGCCATGCTATTTTGGGCTTATTTCACATATGGCCTCCTCAGGGGTTAGTCTGGTGTTTTAAATCGTAGCTCAGTTCTCAAAGTCTGCTGTTTATTTGGGTCTGACCCACACATGCTCAGCTCAGGGTTGAGTCTGGGATTTGTGCCATGTTCATACACACACACGATTTAAGGATCCTCTCTCCAGTTCTCTCCTCTGTGATTCCCTCCACACTGTCCAGTTTTCAGGGGCCCATTTTCTCAGTCTTCTCGCCAGTAAAATGGAGCTCCTTGGAGTTTTCTTCCCTGCACCGCCTGCAGCAGCTTTGCTGGAGACTTCCTCACTGATAAATGTTGAAAGAGAAGGTAGGGAAAAAAATACAAGTAACTCATCCCTGTATGAGCACTGTTTCAAGTTTTGGCTTTTCTTCCCAATTTACCCAGTCTTGCTTACTTTTCAGAGTTCCCAGGTAGTTGCTTTTTGTGTTTTCTATAGAAATTTTAGTTGTCATAAGTGGGAGAGAGAGACTACAATGGGCTTACTCCATCTTGGCTGGCAACAGAAATCAATACATCCATAATATTTCTTTTTCTTTTTCTTTTTTTTTTTTTGAAATGAAGTCTTGCTCTGTCACCTGGGCTTGAGTGTATTGGCACGATCTCGGCTCACTGCAACCTTCGCCTCCCAGGTTCAAGCAATTCTCCTGCCTCAGCCTCCTGGGTAGCTGGGATTACAGGCACGTGCCATCACACCTGGCTAATTCTTTTTTTGTATTTTTATTATTTTTATTTTTATTTGTTTGGGGGGACAGAGTCTCGCTGTGTCACCAGGCTGGAGTGCAGTGGCGTGAACTTGGCTCACTGCAATCTCCGACTCCCAGGTTCAAGCGATTCTCTTGCCTCAGCCTTCCAAGTAACTGGGATTACAGGCATGTGCCACCACGCCCAGCTAATTTTTGTATTTTTATTAGAGGCAGGGTTTCACCATGTTGGCCAGGCTGGTCTCAAACTCCTGACCTTGTGATCTGCCTGCCTCAGCCTCCCAAAGTGCTGGGATTACAGGCGTGAGCCACCGTGCCCGGCCTTTTTTTGTGTGTATTTAGTAGAGACGGGGTTTCATCATGTTGGCCAGGCTGACCTCAAGTGATCCACCCGCCTCGGCCTCCCAAAGTGCTGGGATTACAGGCGTGAGCCATCGCACCCAGCCCATAATATTACTTTTAGTGAGTTTGTGAGTGGTAAACCATACTTTTTTATATGTCTATAAACGTCTCTATTTTGCCTTTACTCTAGAAAGATTATTTATCTAGGTATAAAATCCTAGGTGGCTAATTATTTCCTTTTTCACTTTGAAACTATCATTCTGCTGTCTTCTGGTATCAGTTGTTGGCAGATGCAAAGTCGGCTAATGATTTAATTTTCATTTCTTAGTGCTAATGCCTTTTTTTTTCTCTTTCGTTTTTTGGTCCAGACAGGTTTTCTGTTCACTCTGACACCCAGGCTGGAGTGCAGTGGCCTGATCATGGCGCACGGCAGCCTCCTCCTCCTGGGCTTAAGCAATCCTCTGCCTTAGCCTTTTGAGTAGCTGGGACCACAGGCATGTGCCACCATGCCTGGCTAATTAAAAAAAAAAAAATTTTTTTTTTTTTTTAGAGATAGGGGTCTCGCCATGTTGCTCCACCTGGTCTAGAACTCCTGAGCTCAAGCTCTCCTCCTGCCTCAGACTCCCAAAATGCTAGGATTACAGCTGTGAGACACAGCTGGCCTCTTTTGCAGTTTTTTTTTTTTTTTTTTGGTTGTTGTTTTGAAACAGGGTCTCACTCTGTCACCCAGGTTGGAGTGCAGTGGCACGATTGTGGCTTACTGCAGCCTGGAACTCCTGGGCTCAAACCACCCTTCCACCTCAGCCTCCTGAGTAGCTGAGACTACAGGTGTACGTCACCATGCGTGGCTGATTTTTTTTGTATTTTTTTGTAGGGATGGGCTTTTGCCATGTTGCCTAGGCGGGTCTCAAACTCCTGGGCTCAAGCAGTCCTCCTACCTTGGCCTCCCAAAGTGCTGGGATTACAAGCGTGAGCCACTTCACACAGCCTACTCTCTCTTTGGACTGAGGTTGCTTCTTTGGCCAGAAACTGGCTGGGTTGTGAGAAGATGTGGGCTGTAGATCTCCAGTTTCTCATGAGTTCAAAGGCTAGACTAATCCTCTTTTTATAGACAAAATGACATGGATTCCAAAACTTTTAGATACGGGTTGTTCCCACAGTCCACATAGTTCTCATTTCTGGGCTTATATCCTACCAGTACCTATTTCTTTCACTGGTTCATGGAAATCTGCAGCTTTCATGAAGATAACTTCCTTCACTAGCTAACTTCCTTCACTACTTCATTGCTTTGCATTTCTTTATTCCTTTTAAGATATTTAAATATATATCTTTTTTTGTTTGTTTCTTGTTTGTTTTGTTTTGTTTTTGTTTTTGAGACAGAGTCCTACTCTGTCGCCCAGGCTGAAGTGCAGTGGTGCGATTTTAACTCATTGCAACCTCCGCCTCCTGGGTTCAAGCAATTCTCCTGCCTCAGCCTCCCGAATAGCTGGAATTACAGACATGTGCCACTATGCCCGGCTAATTTTTGTGTTTTAATAAAAACGGGGTTTCACCATGTTGGTCAGGCTGGTTTCAAACTCCTGAACTCAGGTGATCCGCCCACCTCGGCCTCCCAAAGTGCTGGGATTACAGGCATGAGCCACTGCACCCGGCCTTAAATATGTTTCAGAGTAACTTTAAAGCCACTTAAGGCCATCTCATGAATCTTATTTCCTTCCTTCCTTCCTTCCTTCCTTCCTTCCTTCCTTCCTCCCTCCCTTCCTCCTTCCTTCCTTTCCTCCTTCCTTCCTTCTTTCCTTCCTTCCCTCCTTCCTTCTTTCCTTCTTTCCCTCTTTCCTTCTTTCCCTCTTTCCTTCTTTCCTTCTTTCCTTCCTTCTCTCCTTCTTTTCTTCCTTCCCTCCTTCTTTTCTTCCTTTCTTCCTTCTTCCCTCCATCCCTCCAATTATCCAGTCATTTACTTAACATTAATTGAATTCATATGCCACGTTCTATACTAGGTCCAGGGATAGAGAGAGAAATAAAACTCAGACCCTTTCCTCAGGATTCCTCAGCCTCTTCAATGCATTAATCCAGGCTGGGCTTGGTGGCTCACGCCTGTAATCCCAGCACTTTGGGAGGCCATGGCGGGTGGATCTCTTGAGGTCAGGAGTTCGAGACTGCCTAGCCAACATGGTAAAACCCCGTCTCTACTAAAAATACAAAAATTACCCAAGCATGTTGGTGCCTGCCTGTAATCCCAGCTACTCAGAAGGCTGAGGCAGGAGGATTGCTTGAACCCAGGAGGCAGAGGTTGCGGTGAGCCGAGATCATGCCACTGCATTCCAGCCTGGGCAACAGATCGAGACTGCATCTCAAAAAAATAAAAATTAAAAAAATAATAAATAAATAAATAAAGCATTGTTAATCCAGAGAAAACAATTTCATGACATAGAACAGAATTGTAAAGAACTTGTGAAGTTGTGCTAGAAAAGTCTTTGATTTAAGTTAATCTATTGGCCAGGCACGGCAGCTCATACCCGTAATTCTAACATTTTGGGAGGCCAAGGCAGGAGGATCATTTGAGTCCAGGAGTTAGAAACCAGCCTGGGAAATATGGTGAAACCCCGTATCTACAAAAAATACAAAAAATTAGACCAGGCTCAGTGGCTCACGCCTGTTATCCTAGCACTCTGGGAGGCCGAGGTGGGCAGAGCACGAGGTCAGGAATTCGAGACCAGCCTGGTCAACATGGTGAAACCCTGTCTCTACTAAAAGTACAAAAATTGGCCGGTCGTGGTGGGGGGTGCCTCTAATCCCAGCTACTTGGGAGGCTGAGGCAGGAGAATCGCTTGAACCTTGGAGGTGGAGTTTGCAGTGAACCGAGAACGCACACTCCAGCCTGTGTGACAGAGCAAAACTCCTTCTCAAACAAAAACAAAAAAAACAGCAACAAAAAACACAAGACACTTTTATTATCTCACACTGTCAGTGAGTCAGGAGATTAAGCATGGTTTAGCTAGATGCTCTGCTTATGGCTCACAAAGCTTCAATCAAGGTGTCGGAGGGACTGCAGTCTCATCATCTGCTTGCAAGCTCACATGGTTGTTAGCAACCTTTAGTTTCTAGAAGGCTGCTGCACTGATGTCCTCAGTTTCTCGCTGGCTGTTAGCCAGAGGCTGTCCTCAGCTCCTTGCCATATGGCCCTCTCCATACACAGCTTGCTTCTTTTATGCCAGCAAGGAGAGAGTGTCTTTGCAAGGGGGCATTACAATCATCATGTAATCATTCTGAACGTAATGTACTCATGTATATGTAACCATGTACATTCTGTCACCTTAGCCATATACTACTGATTAGAAGCAAGTCATGGTTCCTCCCACTTTCAAGAGGACGGGATCACACAGGAGCATGAACAGCAGGAGGCAGGGATCATGGGTGCCACTCTAGAGTCTGTGTGTCATAAATATTCATACATTTTTTTTTTCTAGCTGTGTCCATTGAAGTAGTCTAAAAGTAACTTCACGCTGTAATAATGAACATCCCTAGTGCTCAGGTTGTGGTCCTTAAAAACCATTCCCCCGGTCTGGCGTGGTGACTCACACCTGTAATCCCAGCACTTTTGGAGGCTGAGGTGGGCGGATCACCTGAGGTCGGGAGTTTGAGACCAGCCTGACCAACATGGAGAAACCCCGTCTCTACCAAAAATACAAAATTAGCTGGACGTGGCGGTGGGCGGCTGTAATCCTAGCTACTCGAGAGGCTGAAGCAGGAGAATCGCTGGAACCCAGGAGGCGGAGGTTGCGGTGAGCCGAGATTGCGCCATTGCACTCCAGCCTGGGCAACAAGAGCAAAACTCCATCTCAAACAACAACAACAACGACAACAACAACAAACCAAACCATCCCCCCCATTAAAGGGAATCTGGGCTCTTTGAAGCAATGTCTTATTCCAGGTCTGTGGCCGGGAAAGTACAAGGAAAGCCAAGTCTATTTGATTGTGCTAGAAATCAGTCAAGTTCTCAAGTATCATTTGGGTCATATACCATTGGTCACAGTCACGACATTTAGAACATTATAAAGGCTAATGGTGGAAACAGATGGAATCTATGAAAGTCCATGATTTTTTTTTCTTTTTTGAGACAAGGTCTTGCTCTGTTGCCCAGGCTGGAGTGCAGTGGTGCGATCACGGCTCACTGCAGCCATGACTTCCCGGGTTCAAGCAGTCCTCCTACCTCAGCCTTCCAGGTAGCTGGAACAACAGACTCCTGGCTAATTTTTCTTTTCTCTTTTTTGTAGAGACGAGGTCTCACTATGTTGTCCAAGCTGGTTTCAAAATCCTGGCCTCAAGTGATGCTCTCACCTCGGCCTCCCAAAGCACTGGGATTACAGGCATGAGCCACTGCACCGGGTCCACTTCCCCTTTTTATCAGGATCTTTGAGATTACATTGGCCCTGCTTGGATAATCCTGGATAATCTCCCCATCCCAAGATCCTTAATTTAGTGGCATCCGTCTAGTCCTTTTTGCCATGTAAAATGTTCCAGAAACTAGATTATGGATATCTTTAAGGGGCCATTATTCCGTCTACTACAGAATGTGCATTTTCGTTTTTAGTTTTGTGTATGCATTTTCTAATTTTATGTAATGTGCATGAATTACTTAAAGTGCATATGTTAAAAATAGAACAATGTTATAGTTTATTTTCAAGTGACATGAAATGTGGTTATTTATCTTTTATTAACTGTCTATTACCTTTTTTTTTCTTTTGAGACGGAGTCTTGCTCTGTGGCCCAAGCTGGAGTGCAGTGGCATGATCTCAGCTCACTGCAAGCTCCGCCTCTCGGGTTCACGCCATTCTTCTGCCTCAGGCTCCTGAGTAGCTGGGACTACAGGTGTGCACCACCACGCCCGGCTAATTTTTGTATTTTTAGTAGAGGTGGGGTTTCACCATGTTGGCCAGGCTGGTCTCAAACTCCTGACCTCAAGTGATCTGCCCACCTTGGCCTCCCAAAGTGCTGGGATTACAGGCATGAGGCACCTTGCCCGTCCTGAAGCTTCAGTTTCATATGTAGCCAGTTATTACTTCATGCTAAATCAGAAAATTCCAATTCATAATTTTATGTTGTCAGAAACAGCAGCAAGTGTTTTGTCGCTAGGTCAGAAACTTCTGTGTGTTAGATGGAACGGGGACCCAGAAATTGAGAAGTCATTTCTTCCATTTAGTGGGCAGGAGCCAAGAATGTCATATGTCCTTCAATGCATGTGACATTCCTGCAAGGAAGAATTTTCCTACGTCTAACATAAGTTTCAAATTGTCTCCCTAGACATTTGTGTATATGAGAACCTATTTGTGATGATCTGAGCCTAAACCTAACCTTGTTTTACCTGTAAACTCAAAGCACTATTTTTTAATGAAATTTATTTTAAAAAATATGAAATGCTTTCACAAATGTGCATGTCATCTAGCACGGGGGCCATGCTTATTTTCTTTGTATCAATATAATTCCAATGTTAGTATATTGCTGCTGAAGCAAGCAATAACTCAAAGGATTTTCTGCACGGTTTTAATATATGTGGAATTTTCCAGGAACGGAACTACTATGTAAATTGAAAGGAGTGTGTGTTGTTTTGTTTGGAACTTTTCCAAGAATAGCTTAATGTTTTAGAAAATCACACCAATGACATCAATGTCATTTATGGGCTGTGCTGGATATCTTCCATTTGCCTTTCCAGACTCACTCCACCCTTCTTTACCTGCTCTGTGCCCAGCAAAGGGGCTGTAGCAACAGGTTTCCTTGCCTTCCAGCTTCTGGGTGGGTTCACTCAGTGTGAAGCATTGGCAGGAGATCTGGAAGGTGGGAGGAGAGTGAGGTGTGCCATTCGAAATGACCATCAAGGCTAGGTTGAATGTGCAAAGCCATATTCCATTAGAAAATGAAAATGTAATATATAAGTTTGGGTCCAAGCTGGTTGGAGGGCAAAAGTAAACTGCACGAAGAGGTGGTTCAGACCCTCACGATGCTTGTGGCTACTGCTTTACTTCTCCTTTAACCCAGATCTGTGACTTCCCAGAGAGTTCCTTATGACTGGATAGCAGATAAAGAGCAAGGTTTATGATGCACAGTTTCCCAGCACCACCTAAAAGTGGGTGGTAGCTGCATTCTAGGCCCTGAAAGACAGTGGTGAAGGGGCAACATTTTGGGCAGTACTTCTTGTTGTCCCTTTCATGTGGAAGGAGAGATGGCCTATTTTCTCTATGGGCATATTGTTGGGAGAGGCGATCCCCCATGGCCTAGAGAGTTCCTGCTAGTTCTTGTTGGGCATGCCAAGAATGCAAGGTCCTGACTGCTCTTTAGCTGGGCCGTTTCTCAGGGCTCTATTGCAAGGAGCTGCCTTGGGGGATGAGGTGATATCTCCTTCTGGGACAAAGAGCAGGCTTGCTTTCCCCAAGGCCGGTATTCCTTGGCTGTGATGCAAACCTGCACTGTGTACACAGTGTATCCACCTGGGCCCCTTCGCAAGGTCCTGTGGGACTTGGAGACTCAGGGAACCGCATGATCCCGTGGGAGACTTAGAGAACTGACACAAATATGCTGATCCTCATGCTGCTAGCTCGTGCTGCTGACATCCATGAAATGGATATGTGGATCCACAAAAGGCTAACATGTAAATAGGGGGAATTCCCAGACCCTGGCAAATATTCGTTAGAAACATTGCAGTTGGTTTTACAAGCTTTTGAACATCATGTGACTTGTACGTGATTTCGCATTGAAGGGTACAACTCAATTATTTCTCTGTAGTTTTGGTCCCTAAGGGAAAAACTTGGTCACTTTTGTGTTTGAATGATTTTTTTGTTGTTGTTATTCAGGCAAAACTCTACTGGCAAAGGTATCACTGCACATCTGTTGGAAAAAACAGGTCACTTTTAATGACTTCATGAAAGTGTTTGACAAAGTTTCATAGCAAACAGTACTAACGACTAAGGGTGACTGGATTGCCGATATAATAAGCCAGAAATTTAAATACTGTCATTTTTGTCTATTCATCCTGTAGATGGATAACATCACATGCCTCAAATTCCAATTGTTTATAATATTATTTTGTCCCTTTCTTTTCCATAGTAACTTTTAAGCTTCTCAGATCTGTTTTTACTTTTTTCAGTTCTAAATAATGGAATTCCAGGATTTCATCTGCAACACCACAGGCCCTCCTGACTGCTGGTATAATAAATCCTAGCAACGGAATAAGGAAAAAGTGATTATTCTGGTCTCTTAAAATACCCTTGAAAATGTTATTTCTAACAAAGGGCTCTTGTAAGACATCTAGAACTCTGAGCTTGTGACTTGATCTATGAATATTACCTTGGCCTTAAAAAACTTGAAATTCTTGGCCAGGCTCAGTGGCTCACGCCTATAATCCCAGCACTTTGGGAGGCTGAGGTGGGCGGATCACCTGAGGTCAGGAGTTTGAGACCAGCCTGGCCAACATAGTAAAACCTCATCTCTACTAATACAAAAATTAGCTGGGTGTGGTGGTGCACCCATGTAATCCCAGCTACTCCGGAGACTGAGGCAGGAGAATTGCTTGAACCCGGGAGGCAGAGATTACAGTGAGACAAGATCTTGCCACTCCACTCCACTCCACTCCAACCTGGGCAACAGAGGAGACTTTGTCTCCACAAGAAAAGAAAAGAAAAGAAAAAAGAAAAAAAGCCTGTAATTCTTTTGGTTTGTATCATTTAATAATCTGTTCCCCTAGTAATAATATTTAAATTGACTTCTCCATGTCCTAAAAGCTGTGAATACCTATGAGTTTTCTTTTTTCTTTCTTTCTTTCTTTTTTTTTTTTTTTTGGAGACAGAGTCTCCCTCTGTCTCCCAGGCTGGAGTGTAGTGGTGCGATCTCAGCTCACTGCAACCTCCACCTCCCTGGTTTGAGCAATTCCCCTGCCTCAGCCTCCTGAGTAGCTGGACTACAGGTGCACACCACTACACCCGGCTAATTTTTTTGTAGTTTCAGTAGAGGCAGGGTTTCACCATGTTGGCCAGACTGGTCTCGAACTCCTGACCTCAGGCACTCCACCCGCCTTGGCCTCCCAAAGTACTGGGATTACAGGCGTGAGCTACCATGCCCGGTCAAGTTTTCTTTAATAGCTAAGTGAATTGAAAATTTTTGTGCAGACAAAACCCTGTATGTAAATGTTTATAGCACTTTTATTTTTTATTATTTATTTATTTTTGAGACGGAGTCTCACTCTGTCACCCAGGCTGGAGTGCAATGGCGTGATCTAGGCTCACTTGCAACCTCCGCCTGCCAGGTTCAAGCAATTCTCCTGCCTTAGCCTCCCAAGTAACTGGGATTACAGGTGCATGACGCTACGTCCAGCTAATTTTTTTGTATTTTAGTAGAGACGGGGTTTCACTATGTTGCCCAGGCTGGTCTCCAAGTCCTGAGCTCAGGCAATCCACCTGCCTCAGCCTCCCAAAGTGCTAGGATTACAGGCATGAGCCACTGCACCTGGCCTATAGCAGTTTTATTTATTTATTTATTTATTTTGAGACAGAGTCTCACTCTGTCACCCAGGCTGGAGTGTAATGGCGTGATCTCGGCTCACTGCAACCTCCGCCTCCCAGGTTCAAACAATTCTCCTGCCTCAGCCTCTTGAGTACCTGGGATTACAGGTGCGTTCCACCACACCTAGCTCATTTTTGTATTTTTAGGAGAGATGGAGTTTCACCATGTTAGCCATCTGGTCTCAAACTCCTGACCACCCACCTCGGCCTCCCAAAGTGCTGGGATTATAGGTGTGAGCCACTGCGCCTGGCCTCACAGCAGTTTTATTAATAACTGGGAGCAATGAAGATGTCCTTTAGCAAGTGAATGGGTAAACAAACTGTGGTATATGTGTACAGTGGAATACTCATCAATGAAAAAAAGGAAAAGTCTATTGACTCACTCAACAATACGTGTGAATCTTGTTTTTTTTTTTTGAGACAGAGTCTTGCTCTGTCGCCCAGGCTGGAGAGCAGTGGCACGATCTCGGCTCACTGCAAGCTCTGCCTCCCAGGTTCACGCCATTCTCCTGCCTCAGCCTCCCGAGTAGCTGGGACTACAGGCGCCCGCCACCACGCCCGGCTAATTTTTTTGTATTTTTAGTAGAGACGGGGTTTCACCGTATTAGCCAGGATGGTCTCGATTTCCTGACCTCGTGATCCACCTGCCTCGGCCTCCCAAAGTGTTGGAATTACAGGCGTGAGCCACCGTGCCTGGTCAAATCTTGTTTTTTTGGTGGTAAAATATATATAACAAACATAGATGAATCTTTTTTTTTTGAAACAGAGTCTTGCTGGGCGAGGTGGCTCATACCTGTAATCCCAGCACTCTGGGAGGCTGAGGGGTGTGGATCACGAGGTCAGGAGTTCTAGACCAGCCTGGCCAACATGGTGAAACCCGGTCTGTACTAAAAATACAAAAATTAGCCAGGTGTGGTGGTCAGCGCGCCTGTAATCCCAGCTACTCGGGAGGCTGTGGCAGGAGAATCACTTGAACCTGGGAAGCAGAGGTGGCAGTGAGCCAGGATCGCGTCACTGCACTCCAGCCTGGGCGACAGAGGAAGACACTGTCTAGAAAAAAAAAAAAAAAATTACCCAGTCTTTATCAGCAGCGTGAGAACAGACTAATACAAGGCTCTGGGGGGAAATTCATTTCCTTGCCTTTTCTAGCTTCTGGAGGCCATCTGCATACATTAGTTGCTGACCCCTTCCGCACATCACTTCAACCTCTTGCTTCTATCCTCACCTCTCCTATGACCTCCTTTGACCTTCTTGCCACCCTCTTTTAAGGACCCTTGTTATTATTAATACATTTAGGGCCCACCTGGATAATCTAGGATAATCTCATCTTGAGATCCTTAATATAATCACATTTGCCAAGTCCCTTTGCCATATTAAGGTAACATTCACAGGTTTTGGGGATTAGGACATGGATATCTTTCCGGGGTCATTCTTCAGTCTAGAACGGGACTGAAAACAGATCAGTGGTTGCCAGGGGTAGGGGAGAAGGAAGGGTTGAGTACATGAGGGTGGTGGTGGATATACGATTCTACAATTGTCAAAACCTGTGGAATGGTACAACACCACCAAGAGTGAACATTACTGTATGCAAATTGAAAAAAGAATCAACCTGGTTTTCAGTGATTCCAGGATGAAATGCAGAGGATGACAAAAGAAATTAATTGTACCTGGAGAAAACTGTTAAGTGAATTAAACCAGGCACAGAATGACAAATACTGCATGATCTCACTTATATGTGGAATCTAAAAAAAAGTTGAAAAAATTGGCCGGGCGTGGTGGCTCACGCCTGTAATCCCAGCACTTTGGGAGGCCAAGGTGGGCGGACCACCTGAGATTGGGAGATCGAGACCAGCCTGACCAACTTGGAGAAACCACATCTCTACTAAAAATACAAAATTAGCGGGCGTGGTGGCACATGCCTATAATCCTAGCTACTCGGGAGGCTGAGGCAGGAGAATCGCTTGAATCCAGGAGGTGGAGGTTGCTGTGAGCCGAGATGGCGCCATTGTACTCCAGCCTGGGCAACAAGAGCGAAACTCCATCTCAAGAAAAAAAAAAAGTTGAAAACATAAGACATAAAGAAGCAGAGAGTAGAAAGGTGGTTACCAGGGGCTGGGGAAGGGGAGGGGTGCTGGTGTTGGGGAGATATTGATCAAAGGATAGAAAATTTCAGTTAGACAGGAGGAATAAGTGCAAGAGAGCTACTGTACATCGTGCTGCATGTAGTTAATAACAATATATTGCATACTTGAAAATTGCTAAGAGAGTATATTTTCGGTGTTCTCACCATGAAACATAATAAGTGTGAGAAGAAATGCATATGTTAATTAGCTTGATTTAGTCATTTCACACAATGTATACATATTTCAAAACAACATTTTGTACAGGGTTAATGTACAATTTTTATTTGTCAATTAAAAAATAATAAAAATGTAATTTTATGAAAAATGTATGACATTACTGAAGATGGTAGGGAAGAAGTTGCTGATTAAGCAACGTTTGCAAAAAAGTGTTTTGACTAGATAGTGTAAGGCTAAAGACAAAAAAGACTGTACGTAGGCTGGGCGAGGTGGCTCACGCCTGTAACCCCAGCACTTTGGGAGGCCGAGGCGGGCGGATCACCTGAGGTGAGGAGTTCAAGACCAGCCTGGCCAACATGGTGAAACCCCATCTCTACTAAAAATATAAAAATTAGCCAGGTTTGGTGGTGGGCGCCTGTAATCCCAGCTACTAGAGAGACTCAGGCAGGAGAATTGCTTGAACCTGGGAGATGGAGGTTGTGGTGAACTGAGACCCCGCCACTGTACTCCAGCCTGGATGACAGAGTGAAACTGTGTCAAAAAAAAACAAAAAAACAAACAAAAACAACTGTATATAAACACTGTACTTTAGTTGGGAGCATCAAAGAGCAAAATCACAACAATGTAGTTTTAAGATCTTAGTTTGCTTTTTTGTGTGTGATTCTAGAATTGGGCAACATTTTATTCTGTAAAATAGAGTAAGTGTTCCAATGGACTGCACAGAGGAGGTTGATTTTATAGACAGAAAGGGCTAAAGAAAGCAGAAACAAAGAACAAAAAGTGGACTGGTCATTTCAAAGTTACTTTCCGTGTAAAGTGGGAACAGGGAAACAGAACAATAGACAAATAATTGATTGGTTAACATGAGGTTACTTCAGATTACTTTTTGTTGTAAGGACTAAAGGCAAAGGGAACTTCATTATCATGCCGATGGAAACTGGCCTGCTTGGGAAATTGGGCTTTGTCTGTCTCCTGATTTCTCAGAAGGCCAGCTAACAACTCAGTTTTAGTCTGATGATGTAGATTTTTTTTTTTTTTTTTTTTGAGACAGAGTCTCGCTCTGTCGCCCAGGCTGGAGTGCAGTGGCACGATCTTGGCTCACTGCAACCTCTGCCTCCAGGGTTCAAGCAATTCTCCTGCCTCAGCCTCTCTAGTAGCTGGGATTACAGGCACGCACCACCACCACTCCCAGCTAATTTTTGTATTTTTAGTAGAGATGGGGTTTCACCATGTTGGCCAGGCTGGTCTTGAACTCCTGACCTCAGGCGATCCGCCTGCCTCGGCCTCCCAAAGTGCTGGGATTACAGGCGTGAGCCACCGCGCCCAGCCATGATGCAGATCTTTAGTATGAACGACTCCATTCTGGTTTATAGTCTGCTCTGTTGGGGCCTAGTGTAGGAGCTTAGTCCAAAACAATGGCCTGATATAATTTTTATGTAACAGGAGATGGATACAGAAATATAGATGTATACGTATATATAGGTTAGTATACATAGATATATTTCCTAGCTTTGACTGTTGAGATGGGCTGGAAGCAGTGAGATCCCAGCAGCACTGAGCACACTTAGCACCCAGATCTTCGTTTCCAAATACCAGTCTCCAATAAAGGAAACCAGAGCTCCTTGAAGAAATGGCTGCCTCTAGGTCTAGGGCAGGAAAAATACAAGATGCGCATGGAACACGTGGTAGTACCAGAAAGAAAAGACAGGAAGAGCCTGCACCTGGCCTCTCCAGGCCCCTTGTGGAGTCGTCTGCTTGGTGGATAGCCTGACTTTCATGCTCTTGCTATAGTGGGTCCCCCTCCCTGTAATAAAGTGTAGACTTGTAAGCTTTGTCATTTGGGGTCCTGTGAGTCTTCTTTAGCAACTGAACCCTATTTAAGTGCCACTGTTAGTCCAGCTATACTGTATATTCAGTTTTTTTAAACATTGCACAGGCACTAGGAAAAATAGGTATATTGTCTGCTGTATGTGTTTCTTTCCAGGAAGCTGTTGAGACTTATTATTAAGTGATTCTTTATCCTTAATAAATTCACTTCATTCATTTCAATGCCATTTATTTATTTATGGAGTGTCAAATTCTATTAATGTAAGTATTTTCATCTTTGATTTCTCCTACTTTGCATTTGTTTTATATATGTCCCCTTCTCTTAATCTTTTTGTTGCATTTTGTGCTTATTTTAAATAACATAAAATTGAAATCTGAATTCAATTTGGGGATCTTAATTGTTAATAGAGGAGTAGAGTCCATTTACATTTATCATTGCTAATACATCGCCCAGGCTGGAGTGCAGTGGCACGATTTCGGCTCCCTGTGAGTTCTGCCTCCCAGGTTCACACCATTCTTCTGCCTCAGCCTCCTGAGTAGCTGGGACTACAGGGGCCCGCCACGACGCCTGGCTAATTTTTTGTATTTTTAGTAGAGACAGGTTTCACCATGTTAGCAGGATGGTCTTGATCTCCTGACCTCATGATCCACCCGCCTCAGCTTCCCAAAGTGCTGGGATTACAGGCGTGAGCCACCGCGCCCGGCCTCGTCTGTTTTATTATACAGGTCATATTTTTCTTTTCTTGTTTTTGTTTTTAAGACAGGGTCCTTCTCCATAGCTGGAGTGCAGTGGGGTGATCTTGGATCACTGCAATTTCCATTTCCTGGACTCAAGTGATCCTCCCACCTCAGCCTCCTAAGCAGCTGGGACTACAGGCACCCCTCACCACTCCCAGCTAATTTTTAAAATTTTTTGTAAAGACAATATCTCACTATATTGCCCAGGCTTGTCTCAAATTCCTGGGCTTAAGCAATCCTGCCTCGGCCTTTCAAAGTACTGGGATTACAGGTGTGAGCCACTGCACCTGCCATATTTTCCTATGCTATTTTTAATGTTTCCTTGTCATTGTTTTCTTTTATGATTTTTCTTTTTTGAAAATTTTTTTATTGAGCTGGAGTCTTGCTCTGTTGCCCCAGGTTGGAGTGCAGTGGCGCGATCTCAGCTCACTGCCAACATCTGCCGCCTGGGTTGAAGCAATTCTTGTGCCTCAGACTCCTGAGCTGGGACTACAGGCGCGTGCCACTACACCTGGCTAATTTTTTTTGTATTTTTAGTAGATGTGGGGGTTTCGCCATGTTGACCAGGCTGGTCTCGAACTCCTGACCTCAAGTGATTTGCCCTCCTCGGTCTCCCAAAGTGCTGGGATTACAGGCGTGAGCCACCGCGCCCAGCCTTACGGTTTTTCTATTGTTTTTTTTCTTCTCCCTTTTGAGTGTTTGCTTTTTATCTTCTTCAGTTCCTTGGAAGGCATATACACTCCTTTTGATACTGGCGAATGCAACCTTTCAGTTTTCCAAAAGCATTCTGTGGGTATTGGGAAAGTAATGCATAAGGTGTCTTTTTTTGGTTTTTTTTTTTTGTGTGTGTGTGTGAGACGGAGTTCCGCTCTTGTCACCCAGGCTGGAGTGCAATGGCACCATCTCAGCTCACTGCAGCCTCCACCTCCCAGGTTCAAGTGATTCTCCTGCCTCAGCCTCCCGTGTAGCTGGGATTATAGGCCAGCATGCTCGGTTAATTTTTGTATTTTAGTTGAGATGGGGTTTCTCCATGTTGGTCAGACTGGTCTCGAACTCCCAATCTCAGGTGATCCTCCTGCCTCGGCCTCCCAAAATGCTGGGATTACAGGCATGAGCCACCGCGCCTGGCCTGTATAAGGTATTTTAATAGCAAGAAAGTTATCAATAATTGCTAGGTTCCCATCAAAAGGACTAAGGAGCCAACTTAAAGAAGTTCCTACTAGCCAAAATTAAAATAATTTGAGTATCAATAGAAATAATTGCAGTTGATTGAAACACATCAAATAAGTTTGAGCCCATGAATTTATAATATTACCAAACAAACTTATTTTTACCTTTAAAAAAACCTGATTGAGGTAGAGGACTTCCAAAATAGTGGGATGAGGAGATCAGTAGATATACTCCCAAATGGAACAAACTTTCACTGGTGAAAATTATTATTGTTTTTGTCTTTTTGTCTTCATATTTTTTGGGGGGGAATAGGATCTTGCTCTGTTGCCCAGGACAGAGTATAGTGGCATGATCATGGTTCACTGCAGCCTCAACCTCCCAGGCTGGTCTTGAACTGCTCAAGTGGAGAAACGTATTCAAGAAAATCTACCTACTAAACCTTGGGAAGAACAATGGGAGTCTGTGGCATTTGAACCCCAAAATGCTTCCTGTCCTCCCACCTCAAGCTCAGTGTGTTAGAAGCTCTACTCTGGGAAAACACAGCCAGGAAGATGGGGCACCCTTTCTTCCCAGATCCCAGAGTAGGGCTATGGTTTTACTCCAGGAAGGGCAGGCCATCAGCATCTTTCATCACCACCAGTTCTGTGTTACAGAAGTTGTATTCCAGGCAACTGCAGGGCAGAGGATTGGAGCTCCCTCCTCCTTCCAGCCTCCACCTTAGAGCAGAAGTTCTACTGCATGGACGCAGGCTGCAGTACTGTGCCTTGCTTGCTCACTGGGTAGAGTTTCCACACCAGGAGGAGGGAGATGAGAAGACCAGGGGCTACTGTCTTTGTCCAGTGCCCCTTTTGAAGAGCAAGTGTGTCACTCTCGGAAAAGCAGGCCACCATCTTCCTCCCCCTTTCCAGCTCAGGAGTAGTGGTACAGAGGTTCTGTCCAGCAGGAGAGGCAAACCAAAAGAACAGATTGCTGGCCAGGTGTGGTGGCTCACGCCTGTAATTCCAGCACTTCGGGAGGCCGAGGCGGGCAGATCATTTGAGGTCAGGAGTTCGAGACCAGCCTGGCCAACATGGGGAAACCCTGTCTCTACTAAAAATACAAAAATTAGCCAAGCATGTTGGTGGACGCCTGTAATCCCAGCTAGTCAGGAAGCTGAGGCAGGAGAATCACTTGAACTGGGAAGGTGGAGGTTGCAGTGAGCCAAGATCACACCATTATACTCCAACCTGGGCAACAGAAGGAGATTCTGTCAAAAAAAAAAAAAAAAAAAATCCATAGAACAATCACCTAGAAATTAGAAGAAGCTAACAAGTGGGTGTGAAGTAGACCAGCCAAAAGCTTAACAAGTTGATCAGGGAAATAGAGAGCCTAGAGTCAGTCATCCCTGGTGGTCATGGAGACTGTGTGTGCCCAAGGCTGTGGCCTCTGAGGAAAACACTAGCAGCTCCACATTGCATGGGAACCTAGACTTCACCAAACTAGTCCAATCAAGTCACTAAACAAATAACAAGCAAATACAATAGGTCCTGTAGGTAGGTAAGGGGGAATGAGTATCCAGAGTTGCTACCATAGTCTCTAAAATGTCGTTTTCGACAACAAAAAAAAATTACAAGACGTGCAAGAAAAAGGAAAGTGTGACCAATACATAAGGAAAAAGCAGGCAATAGAAATTGCTTTTGAGGGGTCAATGGGTTGAACTTAGCAAAACCTCAAAGCAGCTATTACGAATATATTCAAAAAACCAGGGGAAACCATGTTTAAAGGGTTAAAGGAGGCCAGGCAAAGTGGCTCATGCCTGTGATCCCAGCACTTTGGGAGGCCGAGGTGGGCAGATCACCTGAGGTCAGGAGTTCAAGACCAGCCTGGCCAACATGGTGAAACCCCGTCTCTACTAAAAATATAAAAATTAGCCGGGTTTGGTGGTGTGGACGTGGAGTCGCATCTACCAGGGAGGCTGAGGTAGGAGGATCACTTAAGCCTGGGAGGCAGACGTTGTAGTGAACTGAGATTGTGTGCCACAATCTCAGTGTGTGCCACTGCACTCCAGCCTGGGTGACAGAGTAAGACCCTGTCAAAAAAAAAAAAAAGTTAAAGGAGGCCAGACACAGTGGCTCACACCTGTAATCCCAGCACTTTGGTAGGCCGAGGCAGGCAGATCGCTTGAGCCCAGGAGTTTGAGACCAGCCTGGGCAAAACCCATGGCGAAACCCTGCCTCTACAAAAAAAAAAAGCAGCAAATTAGCAGGGTGTGGTGGCATGCACCTGCAGTCACAGTTAATCAGGGGGCTGAGGTGGGAGGATTGCTTGAGCCCAGGAGGTTGAGACTGCAGTGAGCTATGACTGTGCCACTGCACTCCAGCCTGGGTGACAGAGTGAGACCCTGTCATAAATAAATAAATAAATAATAATAATAATGCACTAAAGAAAAAAGCATCAAAATTAATTGGTGTTACCCTCTGGGACAGCTGTCCCTTAAAAAAAAAGAAAAAAAGAATCAGTTGCACCTAAACCTGAAGAATCACTGTTTCTTGAAGTGATGGTTTAAACAGAGCTGCAAACAGCAAGCGAATCTCATTATCTTTGGTGGCTGTGGCCATGCTCCTTAAAGTGAACTTAGAGGCTTACCTCCCTGGTGGCCAGTGCCTGCTGGGACCAGAGGCTGTGGCCATCTGGCCCCCCAGTCAGCCCCAAGTCACGGCCCCCAGGCAATGGCTGTGCCTGACAGAATGTACCAGGTTACCGGACAGGTACTCGATAGGAGGTCTGCCAAATGCCTAGAGCCCAGGAAATGCGGTTACCCTGCCCCCTCCTCCTTTTTATAGATCTCGACATGGGTGCCCAGCACCACACCCTGGCCCACTGGAGGAGATTACAGCTAGCAAGTGCAGTTCCACGACTCCAACATCAAGTTCCTGCTGCTCCGCTGCGTCCTGCGCCATCAGCATAAGCCATGCTTCACTACCAAGAGGCCCAACACCTTCTGCTAGTTGCAGGGCCCTCTCACCCCAGTGTGCCCCAAATACACTCGGGTATGCCAAGAAAGAAAAAAAGAAAGGAAGGAAGAAAGAGAGAAAGAAAGAGAGAGAGAGAGGCAGAGAAAGAAGGAAAAAAGGAAGAAAGGAAGAAAGGAAGGAAGGAAGGAAGAAAGAAAAAGAAAATTTGAAGATCTATAGAGATTATGCAATCTTAAGAACAGAGTAAGAAAAAGAATGAAGAAAAATTAACAGCTTCACAGAAATCTGGGACACCATTAACCACACACCAATATACATGTAATGGGAATACTAGAAAAAGAAAAGGAGAAAGGAGAAGTGAAAATATTTGAAGAATGATTGAAAACCACAAAACATTGCTGAAATAAATTAAAGAAGGTTTAATAAAAGGAGACATCCCATATTCTGAGATCAGAGAACTTTCCAGCATAGCTCAGAAGATCAGACTGCCTAGACGTAATCCAGACTCTTAGGTAAGTTACCTAACTTCTTTGGGCTTTGGTTTTCTCATTTGTGAAATAAGGATAAGAAGTCCTGTATTATAGAGTTGTTCATGGAGTGAATGGCTCAATATACATATAAAGCACTTAGAACAGTGCCTGTCACATGGTGTGTGTTTAATGCTTTTTAGCGATCCTGAAATTGTGAAAGACAATTTGGCAGAGTGTATGAATCTTCAGTTACAATCTTTTTCTCCAGAAAGTCCAGCTGTTGCTCCATTTTCTTCTGAAAGCTAATGTTGCAGAGAATTCTGAAACCAAATAGGCTTTGTTTCCTTAGAGCAGGGTGGTTAAGAGTCTGGGGTTGGACTGCCTTGGTTTGAGTCCTGGCTTTCCCATTTACTGGATGTGTGACCTTGGACAAGTTGATCTCTCCTGTAATGTGGGGCCACTCACAGACCCTCCTTTTCGTGGACCCTTTGCATTTGTTGGCCAAACCATCCTTCCTCCCTTTTAGTTGTTTGGGTTTTTTTCACTCCCACCTTTTGATTCAGGTGGGATTTGCAATCATAGTAGCTTCACCCCCTGACCAATATCTCACTGAACTCTGTTGGCCACTGTGCTGGATCTAAGTGTTGAGCGTGTACCCTGAAGACAACAGGAGTCCTGCTATGGGCAAACCAGGAGGGAGACTCTTTCTCCCTTCTGCGGTTCCTGAGCTAGGATTATGTGAACCTGGAGCTGCCCGGGCCTCACCTGGAAGCCTGTCTGCAGTAGGAGAGGCTCAGGCTACCACACAGAACCAACCGGAGCTGAGCAGCTGGAGAGCAGAGGGACCCCGACAACATCGGTTGAGTTCCTGCATCCAGCCAACTTCCGGGCCAGCGCCGCCCCTTTATTGGGATGCTGTGTGGTTTAAATAAGAGAATTCGTGTAAAGCACCAAGTATGTGTCAGACACAAGGCAAGTCCTCAAGAAAAGACGATCTGTTTCCTCCTGTCATCATGATTGCAGGAGTTTTTTTCCTTGTAGTTAAAAATTGTCAGGCCAGGAGCAGTGGCTCATGCCTGTAATCCCAGCACTTTGGGAGGCCAAGGTAGGAGGATCACTTGAGGCCAGGAGTATGAACCCGGACTGGCCAATATGGTGAAACCCCGTCTCTTACTAAAACTACAAAAATTAGCCAGCCGTGGTGGCATGTGCCTGTAGTCCCAGCTACTTGGGAGGCTGAGGCAGGAGAATTGCTTGAACCTGGGAGGTGGAGGTTGCAGGGAGCCGAGATGGCGCCAATGCACTCCAGCCTGGGCCACAGAGAAAGACTCTGCTCAAAAATAAAAAAGTAAAAAAAAATTGTTGCCAAATGTATGTACGTGTAGATAGCTGATTCTCCTGAAACGTGGTAAATTCCTTCAGTCTGCAGATACTGATCTTTCTTAAGTTTAGGAAAATTGTTTCCAAAGCTCTTTCATGATTGCATCTCTTGGTCAGGAATGGTAACTATCTGTGTGTTGGTGCCGCATTCTCTGTTCTCCATATCTGTCATCTCTCTCATAATCTTCTCCCTCCTCCACCTCCGAATGTGGGAATTCCTCAGGGCTTGGCCTTGGTGAAAGTATTAATTATGAGAGCAGTTGACTCCTTGTTCCACCCCCAACCTTCCATCCAAGGGCCATCCAAGGGACAGGAGAGGAATCTTAAGCCACCACCTGCCTCAGCCCCTTCCCACGGGTCACCCGGGGGAATGGGTTTCTGCCTCGTCCGGGTCCCCCATTGTTTTTCTAGCAGTGGTGCTGGCAGGTGTGTGCGATATAGGACTTGGTGACACAGACTTTCTGCAAAGTCAGCGGGAAACGCAACAGCTCTGCAGGATCCCAGAGACCCCTGCTGTGCAGCCCAGCAGCTCCAAAGGCCGCACCTGAAATCCTGTTGGAAACGCAGACTCTCAGGCCCCGGCCTGGACCCCTGAACCAGAACGAGCATTTCCACCACATCCGTGGGTGATTTGTGTGCACATCAAAGTTTCAGAAGCTCTGCTCCAGGGTGCAGGCTCAGTTTAACCTTTTCCATAAACCATCTTTTGTCTACCCACAAAGTCATTCTTTACAGTGAAAACCCCCAACTCCTCACCAGACCAGGTCGTGTAATACGGACTCTCTTTACTATTAATACCTACTTCATTTTTATGTGATATTTTCCCTCAATATAATGATTTTATTTTATTATTTTTTATTTTTTCAAACTCAGAAATTCTTAAGAACAATATAATGTTATTACCATAAAGTGGGAGCTCTGTTGCCCGGGCCCTTTGAAGTTTTGTATGCTCAATTCAGACTTCATTGAAACTTTACTTTTACTGTGTCCTTGGCCTGCCTCACCTTTTCGGGAATTACAAAACTTTCCACAGTTCTACCAGCTGCTTCTTCCTGTTTTGTTCTCAATTTGGGATGTTTGTTTCTTTTGCTTGATGTCTGTATGCTAAAAGAAATAAATGAGCAGAACACGTTGCGGTTCATTCAAGTACAGGGCATGGTCCAAATTCGTTCCATATGATAGTCTCTGACTAGGAATTCTTATGTCCTATAATTGGTGAGTGTATTTTTGCATTAAGCTGTAATGTTGAATTATCACTTCTTTTAGCATATTTATTTAAATGTATGTTGGGGGTGAAAAGTCATTATGTCATTAAAAAAAGGAGTCTTTGTTCAAAAGGGTGATATAATTTTCAAGAGCTGCTTTGGCAAATGTTAACTGAAGGGTCATTATGTAAGGTAGTTGTGTATTATGTTATATGTTATATATATTGTATAAACCCCAGTGCCATTACGAATATAGTTTGTAGAGTGGTGCCAGTCAGTGAACTCTTTGTTACCCATCTGTAATGAGATAAATACAGAAATTGAGAGTGTTTAGAAACTTTTATAACATATTTTTATGTCTGCTGCCTTTAACAGTAAAAATTTGGCTTTGTATTTTATGCATCATTTTAAAATTCTATTTTTCTAGTGATTTATTCTTATTATATCTTACAGAAATATCAGTGTGCAACAGATTGGAAAATTTTTTTAAGTTGGTTTTTCACTGCAGATGGTTTAAACAGCACTGATACAGAGCATACTCTCTGGCTTCAAGAAATCAAATTTGGTATAAGTAATAGAATGAGAGTATAACTTTCCCCTGCCCCTAGTAGGGGCATTTAAAAATATTTCTAAATAATGACTAGGTTAAAAAAAAGAAACTGAAAAGAAAATTACAAAATATTTAGAGCTGAACAGCAATAGAACAGAATCCATGAAAGGTTGTGTGGGCTGGGTGTGGTAGCTCATGCCTGTAATCCCAGCAGTTTGGGAGGCCGAGGTGAGAGGATGACTTGAGCCGAGGAGGAGACTGCAGTGAGCCATGTCTGCGCCACTGCACTGCAGCCTGGACATCAGAGTGAGACCCGGTCTTGAAAAAAAAAAAAAAAAAAACTTGGGTGATGAAAGATGGTATTTAGACAGAAATTAAAGTTTTTAATGCATATATTACACACAAAAATTTACACTTAATGATCAGAATGTTCAGAAAAGGTAGAGAATCAGTACTCAGTACTTTTTTTTTTGAGATGAGGTATCACTCTGTTGCCCAGGTTGCAGTGCAGTGGCAGAATCTCAGCTCACTGCAGCCTCTGCCTCCCGGTTCAAGCAATTCTCCCACCTCAGCCTCCTGAGTAGCTGGAATTACAGGGGCTCACCATCACACCTGGCTGATTTTTGTATTTTTAGTAGAGATGGAATTTCACTGTGTTGACCAGGCTGGTCTCGAACTCCTGACCTCAGGTGATCCACCCACCTCGGCCTCCCAAAGTGCTGGGATTACAGGCGTGAGCCACCACACCTGGCCAGGCTCAGTACTTTTATTAATGAGTCCCAAAAATATAGAAACTTAAATAAGATAGACCACTATTTTCTTCTCATAAGATAGTCTTGTGGTAGGTGGCAGGTCCAGGGTTGGCAGGCATTTATGTCAAACGCAACATAAGCCTTTCATTTACATGTCAAAAGTAGCACTATCTGGTTGTCATCACCTTTCAGTAATCAGACAGTGGAAATGAGCTTAAGAGAGTGCACACACATATTTTTTTTAAATGCAAGACCTGGGCTGGGTGAGATGGCTCCTGCCTGTAAACTCAGCACTTTGGGAGGCCGATGTGGAGTTCAAGAGGCCCAAGAGTTCAAGAGCAGCCTGGGCAACATAGTGAGACCCCGTCTCTACAAAAAAATAAAAAAATTAGCTGGGTATGGCAGCAAACCTGTGGTTCCAGCTACTTGGGAGGCTGAGGTGGGAGGATCGCTTGAGCCCAGGAGGTACAGGCTGCAATGAGTCATGATTCATGGTGCCAATGCACTCCAGCCTGGATGACAAGAAGGAGACACTGTCTCAAAAAAAAAAAAAAAAAAGAAAGAAAGAAAGAAAAAAAGCAAGACCCTGAAGGGGTCCTCCATTCCTTTGGTCAGAGCTTGGTCATATGATGACAGGTAGCGGCAAAGGGGATTAAGAACTGTGGAGTTTAGATAAGAAGTCCTGAGTCCAATTACAATTCTGTATCTCTGAAGGAAAGGGAAAAAGATATTGGGGGATGATAACCAAACTGCCATAAGCAACCATATTAGTAAACTCAAAGACAATTGAAGGAAGAAAACAGTAAGTATAAAAGCAGAATGTTATAAACAAGGAAAACAAGGAACAATAGGTGATCAACAAAACTGAAAGTCAATTAATTTAAGAGAATTTAAAACAGGTTAATCACTTGGAAAACTAATTGAGAAAAATAAGAGGCATAATAGACAATAGTACAAAGGAAAAAGGGCACACTATGATAGAAACAGTAAAGTTTCCAAAACTCACAGATTATTATGATCTCCTCTATAGAAATGCATTAGAAAACTCACAATGAAATAGACACTTTTCTAGAAAAATATAAATTTTCTAAATGAATTCAAGAGGTAATAGAATTCAGACAGAGACCATTAATGAACTGATACAATAGTGAAGATACCTAGTCACCTAAAATAGTCACACACATAAAGAAAATACAACCAGGCCCAGAGGGTTCTATAGGAGAGTGCTGCTCAACCCACAAGAAAACAGAGAACTCTTAATTATTTAAATAACAATAATAAAAGAGAGTGCTATCCAACTCATTTAAGAAGCTACATTCACCTTAATATGAAAACTGGAAAAAGGCCAGGTCCAGAGGCTCATACCTGTAATCCCAGCACTTTGGGAGGCCGAGGTGGGCGGATCGTTTGAGTCCACTGGTTCAAGACTAGCCTAGGCAACACGGCGAAATGCATCTCTACAAAAAATACAAAAATTTGTCAGGTGTGGTGGTGCACTCCTGTAGTCCCAGCTACTCTGGAGGCTGAGGTGGGAGGATTGCTTGAGCCTGGGAAGCTCAGGGCTGCAGTGAGCTGAGACTGTGCCACTACACTCCAGCCTGTGCTACAGAGCAAGACTCTGTCTCAAAAAACAACAACAAAAACCAAAAACCAAAAACCAAAAAACTGGAAAAAGATCTCACATGGAAAGAAAATTATAAGCTAATATTGAAATCAACCTAACAGTCCCATAGACAGTTTTTTTTTTTTTTTTTTGAGACGGAGTCTCACTTTGTTGCCCAGGCTGGAGTGCAGTAGCGCGGTCTCGGCTCCCTGCAAGCTCCGCCTCCCGGGTTTACGCCATTCTCCTGCCTCAGCCTCCCAAGTAGCTGGGACGACAGGCGCTCGCCACCACGCCTGCCTAATTTTTTGTATTTTTAGTAGAGACGGGGTTTCACCGTGTTAGCCAGGATGGTCTCGATCTCCTGACCTCGTGATCCGCCCGTCTCGGCCTCCCAAAGTGCTGGGATTACAGGCGTGAGCCACCGCGCCCGGCCCCCATAGACAGTTTTTTTGGTTGTTTGTTTTTTTTGGGTTGGAGGCTCCCTCTGTCACTCAGCCTGGAGTGCAGTGGCGCCATCTTGGCTCACTGCAACCTCTACCTCCCAGCTTCAAGCAATTCTCCTGCCTCATTCTCCCACGTAGTTGGGAATACAGGTGTCTGCCACCACGCCCTGCTAATTTTTGTATTTTTGGTAGAGACCGGGTTTCAACATGTTGGCCAGGCTGGTCTCGAACTCCTGACCTCAGGTGATCCGCCTGCCTTGGCCTCCCAAAGTGCTGGGATTACAGGCATGAGCCACTGCATCTGGCCAAAACAGGTTTTTTTTTTTTTTTTTTTTTTTTTTTTTGATAAACATAGAAATTGACCCTTCTGGTCTTAAAACTTGAAACTCACCAGATCCAGACAAGGAGATACCAGGCCTCTCAAAAGGTATCAAATAACTGAAACTCACCAGATCATTGCATCCAGACATTAAGACACCAGACCCCTCATTCATCATGATTGCTTCCTCTGTTTTCCCATACATAGTTACATTTCTTTCCTGCTATATAAACCCCTAATTTTAGTTGGTCAGGGAGATGGATTTGAGACTGATCTTCCATCTCCTTGGCTGCTGCATCTGATTAAAACCTTCTTCCCTGGCAATCATTGTTGTCTCAGTGATTTGTCTTTCTGTGCTGCGAGCAGCAGAACCTAGATGGAGCCCCTTGTGTTTTAGTAACAGATTTTGGTTCTCTGACCCAGCATGCTTTGCTTGTGGCTTGGCTGCGATGGGCTGCCGAGAGTCTCAGAAGCCCTCCTAAGCAGCTGCCCACGCAATTTTGGCTGGAGGTGAGTTTCCTTCTCTCTGGCCCCTCTGCAGCCAGCCTCAACAGTGTTCCTGATTGCCTCGGAAGAACAGCCTTTGAAATTTGACAACTGCATCCAGATAGGATGAGTGCACTTTGTGGGCCCAGACAGCAGACAGCAGGATCTGCTCCTTTCAGTTTGGGAAATTTGTAAAGGAATTCCCATTTGTAGGTTGAACAAGCCCAACTGAGGCTGGACACGGTGGGTCACACCTGTAATCCCAGCACTTTGGGAGGCCGAGGCGGGCAGATCATTGGAGGTCAGGAGTTCGAGACCAGCCTGGCCAACATGGTGAAACCCCGTCTCTACTAAAAATGCAAAAATTAGCCAGGCATGGTGGTGGGTGCCTGTAGTCCCAGCTGCTCAGGAGGCTGAGGCAGGAGAATCACTTGAACCCAGGAGGTGGAGGTTGCAGTGAGCCGAGATGGCGCCACTGTACTCCAGCCTGGGTAACAGATGGAGACTCTGTCTCAAAAAACAAACAAATACATATAAATAAATACAATTATTGGTAAAATAAAAATAGAAATGTCTTCAGAGTTGTCAGTATACATTTTTGTTTGGGTTTTATATTTGTCTCTGCTAGATATCTTGAGGTATCAGGGTTTGGCACAGAAGGTTATAAAACTATAAACCCAGCCAAAACGAAATGATCTTTATGCACATTTTTACATAAGTAAGACTAATTTAATATTATTGGTTTAATGAAAAAAACAGCAGAATATTCTGAGTTACTGGTGAAAATGCCCATGTAGTTACCCTTAAGGTTCTTAAAAGGTGAACACCTGATATTCACAGTTTGTAAAATAGATAACAAGGAAATGATTTATAAATAATCTAGATAAACTGCTAAAAACAAATAAAATATCAATGAGTAAGTGCTATAGGTGAACTTTTTGTGTAACTTAAAATCTTAAAGTTATTTTTGCCGGTCATTGGATGTCTGGGTCATTTCCAGTTAAGAAAAGATTATGATATGGGGAAACATGTTTCTAAAAATCGTGGAATGGTTCTCATTTATAAAAAGCTAATATGTGATAGGCAGCTCAGGATTTCTTGCTTCCTAGGTTTTCAAAATTTAAAGTTACTAAGGAAAAGAATTCTAGTTAAGATATAATTCTGTATGTAATATGTACCCAAGAAGATGTGTTTTTATTGAGAGAAAGAATAATTTTATCTAATTCAGAAGTTATCTGAAGATTAATTCAAATTACAGACTTTAAAATGTTATTCAGGAAACAAGGTAGAAAGGAACCAGGAAGTAGAGGAGAGATGTGAAGAAAGTTATAAAGATGTATTTTTGGTAAGGAAGGTTTTAAAGAAAAGAAAATTTAGGACAAAAACAGAAAGTCGGCAGTGCGCAGTGGCTCATACCTGTAATCCCAGCACTTTGGAGGCCGAGGCAGGTGGATCAGGAGGTCAGGAGATGAAGACCATCCTGGCTAACACGGTGAAATCCCATCTCTACTAAAAGTACAAAAAATTAGCCAGGCATGGGGACGTGCGCCTGTAGTCCCAGTTACTTGGGAGGCTGAGGCAGAAGAATGGCGTGAACCCGGGAGGCGGAGCTTGCAGTGAGCTGAGATTGCGCCACTGCACTCCAGCCTGGACAACAGATCGAGACTTTGTCTTAAAAAAACAAAACAAAACAAAACAAAACAAAAAAAAACAACCAAGAAAACCAGAAAGTCCAAGCATGTACCAGCATTAAAGTACTCACTGGTCATGTGCCTACAGCAAATTTCTTAATTCCACAAAATGTATAGTGGTATTGGTGAATTTAAAGACATTAATTTGGGGCTGGGTTTGGTGGCTCACGCCTGTAATCCTAGAACTTTGGGAGGCTGAGGATCATCTGAGGTCAGGAGTTCGAGACCAACCTGGCCAATATGGAGAAACCCCGTCTTTACTAAAAATACAAAAATTACCTGGGTGTGGGGGTGTGCACCTGTAATCCCAGCTACTCAGGAGGCTGAGGCGTGATCGCTTGAACCTGGGAACCAGAGGTTGCAGTGAGGTGTGATCCAGCCACTTCACTCCAGCCTGGGCAAAAGGGTGAAACTCCATCTCAAACTAACTAACTAAATAAATATAAAGACATTAATTTGGCTGGGTGTTGTGGCTCATGCCTGTAATCCCAGCACTTTGGGAGGCCGAGGTGGGTGGATCTCTTTTGAGGCCAGGAGTTCGAGACCAGCCTGGGCAACATAGTGAGACTCTGTTTCATTTTTTTTTTTTTCTTTTGAGACGGAGTCTCGCTCTGTCGCCCGGGCTGGAGTGCAGTGGCCGGATCTCAGCTCACTGCAAGCTCCGCCTCCCGGGTTCACGCCATTCTCCTGCCTCAGCCTCCCGAGCAGATGGGACTACAGGCACCCGCCACCTCGCCCGGCTAGTTTTTTGTATTTTTTAGTAGAGACGGGGTTTCACGGTGTTAGCCAGGATGGTCTCGATCTCCTGACCTCGCGATCCGCCCGTTTCGGCCTTCCAAAGTGCTGGGATTACAGGCTTGAGCCACCGCGCCCGGCCGAGACCCTGTTTCATTTAAAAGAAAAAGTTCCCCAGGATTTTAATTGACTTTAAGATGTGCAACTAGAAAAACTACCTTGGGCCGGGCGTGGTGGCTCACGCCTATAATCCCAGCACTTTGGGAGGCTGAGGCGGGCAGATCACGAGGTCAGGAGATCGAGACCATCCTGGCTAACACAGTGAAACCCTGTCTGTACTAAAAATACAAAAAATTAGCCGGGCGTGGTGGCAGGTGCCCGTAGTCCCAGCTACTCGGGAGGCTGAGGCAGGAGAATGGCGTGAACCTGGGAGGCAGAGATTGCAGTGAGCCGAGATCGTGTCACTGCATTCCAGCCTGGGCGACAGAGCGAGACTCCGTCTCAAAAAAAAAAAAAAAAGAAAAACTACCTTAGACAAAGTAAGTTAAAAGACAAGCAGCAGACAAGGAAATGATATTTGTAACATACATAATTAGCAAATAATTATATTCAGAATGTAGAAAGTATTTCTAGAAATGAATAAGAATAGAAAAGCAGACAAAGTTTATTCCAAGGCAATTTTTCAGATGAGGAAAACTATAGCTAATAAAGAGTCAGATACCTTGAACTTACTTGTTATCAAGGAAATGTCAATTAAAACAATTTTACCATTTCTCACTTATTAGATTGTCAAAAAGGATGAGCACATTAAGAGTTATGAAGGAATAGGGAGTTGGGAATTCTCATATTCTGCTGGAGGGAATGTATATTAGGATAGCCATTTTGGAGAGTCATATTGAAAATGTGCCATATTCTGAAAATTTTACTTATTTATACTCCAAGAAAAACTCTTATACATGTGGGCAAAGAGGCATTTACAAGGATGTACTAACATTTCTTAAAGTGTCATTGGTGTGTGGATGACTTGTCTGTGCATCACCAGGACTCCTGGTTAAACTGGCCCTATCCCATACCTACTGTATCAGTCAGGGTTCTCCAGAGAGAAACGGAGCCAATAAGATATGTACATAGATATATAAGAGGAGATTTATTATGAAAATTGTCTTATGTGATTATGGAGGCCAAGCAGTCTTACGATCTGCCTAATGCAAGCTGGAGAACAAGGCAAACTGGTGGTGTAATTTGATCTGAGTCCAAAGCCCTGAAAACCAGGAAATCCAATGTCCCAGGGCAGCTCAAGAAGAGAATACACCTTTCCTCTGAATTTTTGTTCTATTTAGGGCCTCAACAGATTGGACGATGTTCACCCGCGTTGGTAACAGCAGATCCTTTTTTTTTTTGAGATGGAGTCTCGCTCTGTCACCCAGGCTGGAGTACAGTGGTGCAATCTCAGCTCACTGCAACCTCTGCCTCGTGGGCTCAAGTGACCCTCCTGCCTCAGCCTCCCGAGTAGCTGGGGTTACAGGCACTCACCACCACGCCTGGCTAACTTTTTGTATTTTTAGAAGAGATGGGGTTTCACCATGTTGGCCAGGCTGGTCTTGAACCCCTGGCCTCAAGTGATCTGCTCTCCTCGGCCTCCCAAATTGCTGGGATTACAGGCATGAGCCACTGCACCCGGCCTGACCTTCTTTACTTAGGCTACTGATTCAAATGCGAATCTTTTCTGGAAACACACTCACAGACACACTTAGAAATAATGTTTTACCAGCTATCTGGGCATCCTGTAGCCCATTCAAGTGGACACATTAAAATTAACCATCACATCGACGAGATCAGAATTTCCAGGAGTTGGGGCCTGGGAATCTGCATCTTTTCCAAGGTGTTCCCTTATAAATTCGAAAACTATTGCTGTTTTCTTAATCATAAGTGGTCTAGTTTTTATATATTTCATTGCTTAATTCTGCTAATTGTTTTGCAAATGAGTAGTGTTATATGGTTCACAGAAAAGTGTGAGAAAGGAGGCCACTAATATCTGTAATGCTTGCCCTACTCCAAAGATTCTTTGAAATTTGAAGGTAATTTTTTCTGCGTGTATATATATTATGGGTATATATTATACATATTTTAAACTTGTTATGGAACATTTCAAATACATATACAAAGAGAATAATGCAACAAACCCCCATATGTCCATCATACAACTATGTCCATCATCCAACTTCAATCTTGTTTCATGTATATTCCCTCACACACTTCACCCTGAACCCCCCATGTTATTTTCAGTGCTGTTTCTGATATCATATCGTATCATTTTATCTGTAGATATTTTGTTCATGTATCTCTAAGAGATAAGGACTAGTTTTTTTTTTCCTCAAGACAGAGTCTAGCTCTGTCACCCAGGCTGGAGTCCAGTGGTATGATCTCAGCTCACTGCAACCTCTGCCTCCTGGGTTCAAGCAATTCTCCTGCCTCAGCCTCCCGAGTAGCTGGGATTACAGGCATGCATCACCACGCCTGGCTAATTTTTTGTATTTTTAGTAGAGATGGGGGTTTCACCATGTTGGCCAGGCTGGTCTTGAACTCCTGACCTCGTGATCTGCCCACCTCGGCCTTCCAAAGTGCTAGGATAACAGGCATGAGCCACTGTGCCTGACCGATAAGGACTAGTTTTTAGACATAATCACACCATCATTACATCTAAATGAATTAACAATACAATAATTTGTTTATATGAGCATATATCCAGTCAGTATTGACAAAATTCAGTGTTCATATTTCTCCAATTGTCTCACATTTTTAGTTTTTTTTTTGTTTATTTATTTTTTTGAGACAAGGTCTCATTCTGTCTCCCAGGCTGGAGTGCAGCGGCATGATCTCAGCTCACTGCAGCCTCAACCTCCTGGGCTCAAGCTATCCTCCCAACCTCTGCTTCTTGAGTAGCTGGGACTACAGGAGCCCCACTGTGCCTGGCTAATTATTTTGTATTTGTAGAGGTGGGGGTTCCATCATGTTGTCCAGGCTGGTCTCGAACTCCTGAGCTCACTGGCCTCCCAAAGTGCTAGGATTACAGCATGCGCCACCACACCTTACCTACAGTTTGTTTGAATCAAGATTGAAATGAGCCAGGTGCCGTGGCTTGTGCCTGTAATCCCCCCACTTTGGGAGGCTGAGGCAGGTGGATCACTTGAGTCCAGTTCAAGACCAGCCTGGGCAACATGGCAAAACCCTTTCTCTATGAAAAATACGAAAATTACCTGGCTGTGCTGGTGTGCACCTGCGGTTCCAGCTACTCAAGAGGCTGAGGTGGAAGGATCACTTGAGCTTGGGATGTCGAGGCTGCAGCAAGCTGTGATTGCACTACTACACTCCAGCCTGGGCAACAGAGAGAGACCTTGCCACAAGAAAAAAAAAATGAAATGAAGTTCATACGCTGCCATTGATTAACATGTCTTTTAAGTCTTTTCTAATCTATTGATTTCCCCTCCTATTTTTTTCTAATAATTTATTCATTGAAGAAATTTATTTGTTAAATGTTGAATTTTTCTTATAATTTGTTTTCTTATAATTTATTTGTTTATTCTTATCTTTCATTTGTCCTTTAGAGTTTGTCATCAACTGGATTTTGTTGACCGCATCCCTGTGGTTTAATTGATATGTTTCTCTGTTTCCTGTATTTCCTGTAAACTGGTAGTTAGAGCTAGAAGGTTAATCAAACTTAGGATCAAACTCAGGTTTTTTTTTTTTTTTTTTTTTTTTTGTCTAGTAGCATTTTGTCCTTCTATCTTGAGGCATATTTCTGGTTTTCTCTCTGCTTAGCAGCCATCAATGATCATTGCCAAGGTCCATTAATTCATTAGGTGTTGCAAAATGGTGATATTCTAATTTCATCAGGACTTCTTCATGTATTAGTTGTAATACTTCTATTAAAAGGAAGGTCCCTTCATCAACTATTTGGTTACTCTGAGGAGTAGATCTTACAGGCTTCATCTCTTTGCCTTTACTGGTTTTCAAAATATTGGTTCCCTAGCATTCTCCAAAAGTGATCATTTAAAAAAATTGAAATATGACTCTCATACTATCAAATTCGCCCTTTTAAAGCATACATACAATTCACTAATTTCTAGTACATTTACAACGTTGTGCAACCATCACCACTAGTTGATCATTTTTAAAGTCTCATAAATTCATTAATATATCCACTGTGTTTCAATCCATAGCAATTATTTTTTTGACATTCAAATTTTCTTAACGTTAGACAACTGGAGCCTTCTTAAACTGGCTCCTGAAAACTTTAACACACTCCTAGTAAGCTTACTTTCTTCTTTCGCTTTCTGCTATAAGGAGTTGTTCCTGGCTTATCTTATACTTTCCTGCTCCAGCCCTGGAATCAATCACTTCTCCCTTTCCTTTGGTGGAAAACTGTAGAGGCCCCAACTTGGACACCAGAGGTGCTCACTGCTACTGCTCATTGTTTCTAGGTCTCTATATTGATTTTTTTTTATCTCTTTAGTGGAGCTAGTTTGTTTGCTGTGCCCTGTGATTTATAATCCATGAAGAATTTGACTATTATATTCAGGAATTAAACAATGTCTTGTTCAACTAATGACTCATGTAAAAAGCACTGCTTGAAAATCACCTATTTGCCAGTCATTGTTTATTTTAAAATTATTCTCCTTGGGGAGAGTGTGTGGCTTACGGGCTCAGATGAAAAATTATTAATTGGCATTAATTATGGCCAACTGAATTCCAACAGAAGATGCGACTTGCTCACGCTAAGTATAACCTAAGTATCAGGTATCAGATAAATGGTTAATTTTTATAGGGCATGCTTAGTTCAATAAAACTAGGGCCTTTCTGGGGGAAGATAAATATTTTTTAATGTTTGGGATACGAAAAAAAAAAAAAAAGAATGACCACAACTTTATTCAAGAAGGTGTACATATTTTCATAAGCCAATAATGTATTACTTCTTATTTGAATTCCCATCAGTCTCTGATGTGGAGTGAAAATCAACAGCTTCTTTTTTGACTAATCTTTCTCCGGGAAAATGATTGAAAGGCCTTCTATCGTTTCTGGCTCAAGGACCTATAAACATGTCAGAGATTTTTAGTTAAGTTATTAAAACACTGTCAAAACCGTGAGTAAATGCTTTTAACTATCTGATGTACATTAACAGCTCCGAAGGAACAAATACATTTTACCGTAATCAAAATTCCTTTTACTGCTTTGAAACCAGCTATTTTGTATTCATAGCATTCTCTTTTGAAATGTTCTGCTCTCGACCTCCCCAGATAAAATTTCCTTTTATTATGTTTACTTGAGAAAATGAAAGTACTTAGGAATGTTTTTATTTTGCCTTACACAGCCTCCTTATTCGAGTTCCCCAAGGGCAAGCACATCTTTGTTACTTCCTGCGCCCAGAATTCTAAAGGTGCCTAATACGAAAACAATTATCAAAATTATCAAGGCAAGATAGGCTGCAGTAGGTCCTTTAAGTGCAAGATGTCTGGTGCTTAATTACCAAATGCTTTCAAGGATCTTAGGTGTCCTCAAGGTCCTATTGTGAGTACTTTCATAAAATGCATTTTGTATTTTATCACATCAAACAATTTCTGATCTCTGCTGTTTACACTTCCTTTTCATCTTCACTTTATCATGAGTATAATACTAAGTGTACTTCTAGTGAAATGATTTTTATCATTGTTCTTTTACCAGTTTAACAATGTTCTTTACAGACTTCCATAAATGGGCTTAAAGTACAAATTATTTTACTTTGTTTTTAAACTTAAGAAAATATAGTTGACCTTATCTGTATAGTCATCTATAAAATAACCGGACTTTATAAAGTTTGCTGGACTTTCATAAAGGTTTATCTAATCTAATAGAACTAGGCCATCCTTTCTTTGTTTCCCACCCAAGTTAACACTCTCTTCCTGTATGAAAAGTAATGACAAAGGGCTTTTTGAAAGTATCAATCCCTAAACTACTTGTGATCTTTTAAACTGAGAAACATCTTTTTCTTTTATGCTTGCCTTGGACACTGTTTTCTTAAGTGCTTTACACTGGCGGATGTATAAGTATTTGATGGTAATTATGGAAAAACTAACAATAATGGTGACATTAGGTTTTTCTGTCTTGAACATGCTGCTTACAGTTACATGGATGATGAAGTGAGGCTCTATTCTTTTTTTTTTTTTAATAGAGACGAGGTCTCACCATGTTACCCAGGCTAATCTTAAACTCCTGGGCTCAAGTGATCCTCCCGCCTCAGCCTCCCAAAATGCTGTGATTACAGGAGTGAGCCAGGGAACCTGGCTTCCATTCTTGCCATTCCGTAGCATCAAACTGAGGCCTTTGGAAAGTACTTAAACGCTGGTTATCAGTGTTTTGAAATATTAATGTGGGTGGCCGGGCACAGTGGCTCACACCTGTAATCCCAGCACTTTGGGAGGCCGAGGCGGGTGAGTTACCTGAGGTCAGGAGTTCGAGATCAGCCTGGCCAACATGGTGAAACCCCGTCTCTACTAAAAAAATAGAAAAATTAGTCAGGTGTGGTGGCACGCGCCTGTAATCCCAGCTATTTGGGAGGCTGAGTCAGGAGAATCGCTTGAACCCGGAAGGCGGAGGTTCGGTGAGCCGAGATGGCACTACTGCACTCCAGCCTGGGAGTGCAAGAAGTATTAATGTGGGCACACAAGCTATTTCTCGTTTTTTTCTTTTTTTTTTTGATTGACACAACATTGCTTAGTTTCACTTACCTTTCTGTAAAATTTCTGTGAAAGTGTGTATCACAGCCTGATGTAATTTTTATAAACAATGAATACATGCTGTTACTATTTTTGAAAGGAAATTTAATCGCTTGGAAAAATTCAGACTAAAGCCCCGCGAGGAAAATTACCATCCAGTGCATGCTCTGAGATTTCTTCTTACTCTACTTTTGTTTTTCCTTTTTGAAAGCATTTGTGATTGAGAGATGTCTGAGGGAAGGGACAAATTGCATTCTGGGAGTTTTAAAGAGTTATGTCAGGCAACTAAAATACGTGGCCTCTGTATTTAGAGATTTCAAACCAGTATACTATTTGCTTTATAATTTTTGTGTTTCTTATTGTTTACAAATGTCTTTTAACATTTAGTGCTGTGTGGAAGGATAGCATGCCAGATTCCAGATTAATGTAAAGACTCCACTATTTAACTTTTCCCTAGTAACTTTAAAACAGTTTGGGTTCCAAGTTCAGCATGGAAAGATAGCATAAACATTTAAACTAAGTAAAGTGCAAAATGCACATTTTTGAAGTTGGTAAGTGCTGTTTAATCATTTTCCTCTCCTCTCCCAAGTCTTTTGAAACTTCAAAAGGCTTGTTTAAGCAGTTTGTTTAAAAAAAAAAAAAAATCCATACCCAATTGGGCTCCTCTCTATTAAGGAATGTGGAAAATTCATGATTTATGAAACGATGACACCAGTCTTACATTTCACAGGCTCCCCAAGCTCTGAAACACGGGTACATAGGAAAATACACAGAAAATTCCTGTTCTTTGCAACGTGCGAAACGTTTCAAAATGCAACTTTGCTCATCTCCCTCCCCCGTACAAACTAATAAAATCAGTTTGGCTCTCTGACTGCTTATTTTTAAAAAGTAGACGGCCTGGTAGGTGCTCTAGGGATAACCCTTCTCCCCCCACTTCCCCCCCCTTCCCGCACACCCTTTTAGACTGGCAAGCCCGTTTTCATTTTATTTCAAAGATTTTTTTTTTTTTTTTTTTTTAAAGCGAAGGCAGGGGACGGCGGGGGTTGCTAAATTTATCTTCCTCCCCAGCCACGGGGATGAAGAAAACACATTTACTGCGGGCGGGGGTCTGAGGGCCTGCAAACAACTCAAGCTGGAGCCTCGGCCAGGACTGGCGCGAGAGGCGGTAGGTCTCCGGGGAGGCCCCCGGGGGGCGGCCGCGGCCCACGGGACATGGTGGGGGGCGGCCGGGCCGCCTGCCTCCCCGCGGGGTCCGCCGACCGCGGCCCCGCGCGGGCTTTACGGCCGAGGCGGTGGCAGCGGCGCGTGTGTGGCGGCGGCGGGCGGGAGCGCGGAGGAGGTGGAAAGAAGGGGGGCGCTGTCACTGAGACTCCGGCCGCCGGAGACCCCGCCGCAGCGAGGCCACTGGGCTCCCCGGTCGCGGGGCGGGAACGGCGCCGACCCGGGGCGCCAGAGGGACCCACCGGGCGGAGGAGGGGGCCTGTCTACCCTTCCGCATTTTCCTGGGTCTCTCTCCCGGGCGGTGACGTGACGTGCTGACGGCGGGCCCGTGCCGGGGAGCTGGGCCGCTTTTTGTCAGCTCCGAGCTCGGCCCCTCCTCCCTCCCTCCGCCCGCCCCACCAGCCGGAGCCCGGCCCAGTGCTCCAGAGAAAGGCCGGCCTGCAGCACCCGCCACCGTCGCCGGCCGCCCGCACGCCCGTCCGGTGAGTCCCGGGTGCCGCCACGGCCGCGGGGCCTAGTGTGCGCACAGCGGCCTGGTCTTGGCCTGGTCGGCGGCCCGCAAGGCGCCCTCCCGCGCTAGGCCGGGCGGCGTGGCGTGCGGCGCCGAGCAGGCCCCGAGGAGGCCGCAGTTAGGCCCGGGGAGGAGCCCGGCTGCCCCGAGCGGCGGCGGAGGCGCGCTCCGTAAGCGGGCGGGGGTTGGGGGAGGGTCGCCCGGTTGTGCCGGAGGCGGCCGAGGGGCCCCGAGTCGGCTCCGCGGCCGACCCGGGGCACCGCGCCGGGGTGAGGCCTGGCGAGGAGGCGAAGGCTGCAGGCGTGAGGTGAAGGCCGCAGGCCGGCCGGGCCGATTTTCGCTATGTAAATATCGGTGAGGTGGGGGAGGGACGGGGGACAAGATGGCGGCGGCTCGGCGCCTGCTGCAGGGAACGATAGAGGGGGTTGCCGGGAGGGGGAGCCGCCATCTTGGAGGCGGTGTCTGGAGAGAAAATTCCGCTACAGCCCGTGAGGGGGGGTGGGAGAGCGGGCGGCGGCAGCAGCGGCGCCGGTGACGGGCCCCGGAGGCCCGGCGCGTTGGCGTGTGCGCGCGGAGGGGCGTGCTCGCTCCCCGTGGCGGCCATTGCCCTTGCCGCCATGATGAGCGCTCGGGCTCCAGGCGCTCGGCGGCAGCGCCACCTTCCTGCCTTGCCTTCCGCAGCCCCGTGACTGGCTGCAGTTTCCGCTGCGTTTCAGCGGAGCTGCCGCAGGCGGCGACCGCCGCCTCCCGGGCGCCGGGACTATTTCACTCTCAGCGCCCCCGGCCCTGCGCCTTTACCCCGCGCCTGTAGCCACCCGAGGGCAGTCGGGGCAGGTGGCAGTCCGGACACCTGAGCTTACAGGGCATACGGGACCCCAGGAAATGTTATTTTTGCTTAAGTCAAATCTATGTGGGTGCTAAGGTGTTTTCGATGCGGTTGTTTTCCCAACAATCTTTACCGCCCCGAGTATCTGAATAAAGAAAAATAAAGATTGATGGGAAAGTTTTTGCCATTCTTTTGTCCTATAGGAAAAAAAATTACACAACACGAAAGCGGAGGAATGAAATTTTGAATCATTCGTACTCATTTATGTGGAAACAACTTTCTTGAAACACGATTTAAGCAATTAGTGATCTGTTAGTGGTATTTTTTGATTGAGGAATAAGAAGGGCAGACGTTTTCTATTTTCGTATTGGTGGACAACTTAGTGTGGTGCATATTGTGCATTTGTCTGTCATGTTATTTCGATTTTTCATTTGTGAAGTTTTAAGGCGGAGTTTCATTCCCTAACGTACTTTTTTTATTGCACACTGTACAACTTTCTTGATAAACTGGGAGCCTACTGTTAGCGATGCACCGTGCTAGATGCTAAGAAACATTAAAAAGGTTCTTGTAATGCAGACGGTGGCTGCAAGAAGTCTTATGTTTAGAGGTAGGTGGGGCAAGGTGAAATGCAGTAAAGTGAGAGGTACAACTAATTACTGGGATTTCCGAGGGAAGCAAGATTCCCATTGGAGGATCAGGGAGGGACGGGTTCCTGAAGTATTAATAGGTGGCATTTTGAGAAGGTTACCGAGGGATGGGTAGGACTTTGTTAGGTAGAGGTGGAGGTGGAGAAAGGACGTTTCAAGGGTGAAGCTTCTTCAGTAAACAGTAAGTATTTACAGTTTGGCAAAAGTGGATGGTATTGGTAGGGGAGTGGTGGGAATTCAGGCTAGAAAAGTTAGATTGCAGAAGAGCTTGCTTGCCAGGTGAAGGGTCTTATACTCAATGGGGGAGGCAGCAGGGGTGCCCTCAACTAGAAGAGTGATGGCACACCTGAGCTGCACCTGGTTATTTACTTATTTATTTTTTATTTTGAGACAGGTTCTTGCTATATTGTCCCAGGCTGGTCTCGAACTCCTGGGCTCAAGCCGTTCTCCCGCCTCCCACTGCCCGCCTCCCACTGCTGTCTGTTCCCTGAGCTGTGCTTTACGGTACTTAGTAGTTCCATTGGACTAGGAAAAGTTTCAGAGTTGAAAAATAATGAGAGTAGTAAGTTGATCAGTGTTTTTTTTTTTTTTTTTTTATCAGAACGATTACAAGAATGTTCAGAAGTTAAGCAAATTTTGCTGCTTTTGGAACGACGCGTCTCTGTTAAGACAGCTGCTCCTTTTTTCTGTCGTGATTTCTCATCCGAAATAATCTTTTGCTCAGAGTTGTCAGAATTTCTGTGGTACACAAATAGGGAGGAGTTTCTAACATTTGATTTACCATAGTTGGAAAGTACAGGACTAGTGCTGTGGATTATTTGACGAAAATGAGAAATGAGTATTCCCGTGGTAATTTTTTTTTTTTTTTTTTTTTTTTTTTGAGACCGAGTCTCGCTCAGGCTGGAGTGCAGTGGTGTGATCTTGGCTCATTGCAACCTCTGCCTCCCGGGTTCAAGTGATTCTCCTGCCTCAGCCTCCCGAGTAGCTGGGACTACAGGATCCTGCCACGAGGCGGGGTTTCATGTTGGCCAGGCTGGTCTCGAACTCCTGACCTCAAGTTATCTGCCTGCCTTGAGCTCCCAAAGTGCTGGGATTACAGGCATGAACCACCGTGCCCTGCCTGTTTCCTAGAATTTTATGATGTAAACCTTTAGGTGGCATAGATACCCATTTTCAGTTTTTCCGTTTTTCTAGACTGTAACAGGTCATGAGCAGCAGTGCTCCATGAAAGGGCTGGAGGGAATGCGAGTCTCATGTTTATTATAAAGGGCTGTGGTTTAGAAAAGTTCGAGAAACAGTGCATTGCATGAGGCTGACTAGAAGTAAGTTGCGAAGGCGGGCTGTGGTTGTTGAGGTGTTAAGGGTAAACATAAACTTAGAAGAACCAGGTGCTTTTATATTTTGACAGCTGGGAAAGACATAGAAGAACTATTAAGAAGATAGAATTGTTTTGCTGCCCAGTACAGCAACAGTGGATGTTCAAGATTAAGATTAGAGTCAAGTTGTGTGATTAAGACAGGTAAGTGTGTAGTTTAGTTTCAATTAGAAATGGTTAAATATAAAATTATTTCTGCCTGAAAGGGTAGACCTTGAAACTTTGGGAAACTTTGGAAAATTGACTGGTGGAACACCTTCGAATCCAACCACCCTGGATAAATAAGGTGTTAGTTTTTAATTTCTGTGTATTTTTCAGATAGATGCAGATTTCTTTTTTTAAGAAAACATGCTCAAGAATGTGTTACAATGTTTTTTTCCACATTGCTTTTTGTAAATGCTTACTCTCATTGCAAATGCTTCCTCTCACTTAACCCATCTAGACTGATACTGTCACTGATAATCTTCTTTGTATTATTTATTCTTGTGTACACTGGCAATTCCAAACTTTTTTTCACTCTTGAAACTACTCAACTGGTCCTTGAAATCTCTCACCTTCAGCAAAGATTACCCAATCTTTTACTTCACTGAGAAGGGTAGATGGCCATCTGATAAAGAGCCAAGTCTCCCTCCCTTCCGCTTCGTGCCTTTCCTCTGTCTTCACCTAGGCCTTCCTCCTTTTGCCGCAGGGGGGATTGCAGGAGGGATTGCTCTCTCACAGGCCCCACTGCTGCTCTGCGCGTGCTCTTCACCGTGGCTGCCTCCTTAGGGACGGAGCTCTGTCCGTGATGCCGTCTCTTGCATCATTATCCTCTCTTTACAAATATTCCTAGGTTTGCTCATCTTACAAAAACCTCACCTATCTTCACTTTCTTTTCATCCCACTTATTCTTAAATCCAGTATTTCCCGAATTGGGAAACTTGCACAGCATGTTAACAGGTGTATTATATAAAAGTGCTCTGTGTTTCAGAAACTCTGTGCCTTCTCTGTCTTCTATGGTGGGATTCCTCTTAATTTAGCATTTAATGTATTATATTTGAACTGTGTGCTTATGTTTTTCTCTTCTACACTGTGAATATAGAGACAAGTTCTCATTTATCTTTGTCTCCAAGCAGTACCTGGCATATGGACCATTATCTCTAAAAGCAATCATTTCAGTTATTGGGTGCAGAGAATTTTATGTCGTTGAATAGTTTTCAGCTGTTCAAAATCAGGTATCCAGTCAGTGTGTTTTTTGACTAAGGGATATACATATTAAGGCACACTTATTAGGGCACCAGGTCAAGGAGTAACCCCCTCCCGCCACCCCTTATCTGATTGGAATATGGCCAGCCTATTCTTATTCCTGCCAAATTATTTTTCCAGACAACATTTTATAAAACCCAGGTATCTTGTAATTGTATTTTACTCAAAGGAAGTATACTCTAAGGAAATTGTGTGGCCTTGAGTACACAGCCATTAGGCATTTAAAAAATATATTTAAAAAGTGTTATGGAATATTTTAAAATTACTGAAAATCAGAATCACCCAGATTTAAGAGCTCTTAATGTTTTGCTACATATTTGATTCATATCTTTTTGTTGTTTAAAGAAATAAAATCTCACAGATTGAAAGGGTCCCTCCCCATCCTCTTTCTGTCTTCTTTTCACCAGAAGTAACCACTTGTACCAATATGTATGTACCAAAACAATATCAGGTATCGCTTGTGTGTTTGACTTCACATAAACAGTATCATAACCATACCTTATATATTTTTTTCACTTAACAGTGTGTTTTTGAGATTTATCCGTGCAATGTGTTTATCTAGTCCAGCAGTTTTCAAAGTGTGCTCCAGGGATTCCTGGGGATCCCTAAGATTGTTTCAGGGGGTCCATGAAGTCAAAACTATTTTCGTAATACTTTTTATTTGCCCTTTTCACCCACATTTTCGTGTATACTATAGAAATACTGTACAGAGGCTGCATGACATATGGTATCATAATGGATGGAATGCAGAAACACTTATGGGAATCCAGCCGGCTTCTATTAAGCCAAACATGAAAGAGATTTGCAAAAATGTAAAACAGTGCCACTCGTTTTATTATTATTTTTTGTTTAGAAAAATAGTTATTTTAAAATAAATATGCAGCCATAAAAAAGAACGAGATCATGTCTTTTGCTGAAACATAGATGGAGCTGGAGGCTATTATCCTTAGCAAACTAACAGGAACAGAAAACCAAATACTGAATATTCTCACTTACAAGTGGGAGCTAACTGATGAAGATAAAGAAGGAAACAACAGACACTGGGGGTCTACTAGAGGGTGAAGGGAGGGAGGAGGGAGAGGATCAGAAGAGATAACTATTGGGTACTGGGCTTAAATACCTGGGTGGTGAAATAATCTGTACCACAAACCCCCGTGACACAAGTATACCTGTGTAACAAACCTTCACATGTACTCCTCAACCTAAAATAAAAGTTATAAAAAATATCTCAACAAAAGGGATAAAAAGAATAAAAAAAAGTATTTTTATGGGTTAATAAGTGCTTTTAAAGGTCTCAGTTTTAATTTCTAGTATGATGAACATCTATAGATACGACCCACATAAAAACTCTTCGTGGTCCTTAATTTTTGTTTTTTGTTTTGTTTTTTAAATTTTATCGTGCTCCTTAATTTTTAAGAATGCAAAGGAGTCCTGAGACCACGAAGTTTGAAAACTGCTGGTCTGGTTCATTCATTTTATTTGTATTTCAGTGTATAAATATATTGTGGTTTATTTATCTATTTTTGGAGGGACCGATAGGCTCTTTGCAGTTTCTGAATTTCAAACACTACTGCTATGAACATCCTTATACATGGTTTGTCTTTCTTGGGATTATATACATATAGTAGAAGTAGAATTGCTTCATTTAGGAAGTCTGTGCATTGTCAACTTTACTGGGAATTGCCAAAGTGGCAAATTGTCTTCTATTTGACACTCCCACCAGCTGTGTTTGATCCCGTTTCTCCAAATCACTGCCAAAGGATTAGATTTTGCAATTTTCCCCCAATCTGTTGGGTATAAGTGGCATCTCCTTGCTGTTTGCATTTTGCATTTCTAAGATTACTAGTGAGGTTGACCTTTTTTTCCTCCATATATTTATTGGCCATCAGAGTATTCTATGAATTGCTTGTGCATATATACCTTTGGTCCATTTTTCTGTTGGATTGTTGCCTCCTCCTTATTGGTATATGGGTTTTATTTATTTATTTTTATTTTTTTGAGATGGAGTCTTGCTCTGTTGTCCAGGCTAGAGTGCAGTGGCACATGGTCTGGGCTCACTGTAGCCTCTGCCTCCCAGGTTCAAGCAATTGTCTTGCCTCAGCCTCCTGAGTACTTGGGATAACAGACACCTGCCACCACGCCCAGTTAATTTTTGTGTTTTCAGTAGAGACAGGGTTTCACCATGTTGGCCAGGCTTGTCTCGAACTCCTGACCTCAAGTGATCGGCCCTCCTTGGCCTCCAAAAGTGCTGGGATTACAGGTGTGAGCCACTGTGGCTGGCTGGTTTATGGGTTTTATATTCTGGATACTAATTTGTGATTATATACACTGAAAATATCTTTTTCTGGTCTGTGGCTTGGCTTTTAACTCTGTGGAAAATTTTTTATGTAGGACTTCTTAATATGATGGTAGCCAGTTCTCAATTTTTTTCATTTATGGCTTGTGTTTTCTTATGTCTTCAATAAATTCTTCCTTTACCCCAAGGTTGTAGTGATACTGTGCTTTTTCATATTAAGTCATTAATTCACCGGAGTTTTTTCTGTATTGTGTGACGTAGGAATCATGTCTTTTTCATGTGGATTTATCAAATAGTTCAGCATTTCTCCCCACTGATTTGTAATGCAACTCCTGAGGTATATCATATTCCCGCATATGTATCTGTTTTTAGTTTCTCTCTTTTAGTTTCATTGACCTGTTTGCCTATCTCAATATCTATATTATCCTGATTTAATAATAATGACTTTATAATTAAAACTTAATATATATTCTTTTTTTTTTTTTTTTTTTTTTTTT
>NC_037689.1:45982977-46056176 GCF_003255815.1 Theropithecus gelada
TTTTTTTTTTTTTTTTTTTTTTTTTTGAGACGGAGTCTCACTGTGTCTCCCAGGCTGGAGTGCAGTGGCGCGATCTCGGCTCACTGCAAGCTCCGCCCCCCGGGTTCACGCCATTCTCCCGCCTCAGCCTCCCAAGTAGCTGGGACTACAGGCGCCCGCTACCGCGCCCGGCTAGTTTTTTGTATTTTTAGTAGAGACGGGGTTTCACCATGTTAGCCAGGATAGTCTCGATCTCCTGACCTTGTGATCCACCCGCCTCGGCCTCCCAAAGTGCTGGGATTACAGGCTTGAGCCACCGCGCCCGGCCAATATATATTCTTTTCCTTCAGGATTATTTTAGCTGTTTTCCTCCCTTTGCTTATTTTGGGGTTAGTTTGTCAATTTCTGTGAAAAACTGTTGGATTTTTATATTTGCCTCAAATTTATAGAATAAATACATAGATTCATGTAGATAAATGCTAATAGAGCTGGGATTTGAATTCTGGGTATGTGCTACTACTTTTCATAAAGCTCTCGCACAACTTTTATTATATATTTTTGTTAGATACTGTGTAATTTTGTTGTCATTGTGAATAGGATTTTCTTTTAGTTATAATTTCTATTATTGCTGATGTATAAGGATCACTGTTGACTTACATGTATTAATCAAGTAACCTTGCTGAACTCGCATCATATTACATAGATTCTGAGGTACACTTTTCCCCCCTACATCTTCACATATCTGAAATCAAAATAGATCTTTGATGGTGTCCTGTAATCACTGTTATCAAGGCAGCAGTCATGATGTAGTTATCATTGCCTGCACATGCACAAACTTGGTCAGGGCTCTTCATTTTGTCATCACTTTAAATGAGTATGTGCATTGTTGTATTGTTATTTCATGCCAAACAATAAAACTGGAGGTGGAAGAAATTGCGAAGTGTGTGTCTGCCTTGAAAGAAAATCCCATGAATAATAATGGATCATTTTAAGAAGTGCTGCATCACCAACACTCTTATTGGCAGAGCACAATATTGTTAGCAACAGTTGAACAGTTTTAAGTGGAAAAGCAATCCATAGTAGGACCTTGAATGTGAAGTTGTAGGAATACCTTAACAGTTTATTTTGCTGCTTTTTCTTTTTGGAGATGGAGTCTTGCTCTGTCGCCCAAGGTGGGGTGCAGTGGCACGATCTCGGCTCACTGCAACTTCTACCTCCCAGGTTCAAGCAATTCTCCTGCTTCAGCGTCCCAAGTAGCTGGGACTACAGGCGCACGCCGCCATGCCCAGCTAATTTTTTATATTTTACTCGAGACAGGGTTTTACCGTGTTGCCCAGGCTGTTCTTGAACTCCTGAACTCAGGCAATCCGCCCGCCTCAGCCTCCCAAAGTGCTAGGATTACAGGCATGAGCCACTGCGCCTGGCCAATTTCTTTTGCTTCTTATGCACAAGATGTGATAAAAGTCTGTCTAAATAAGTCTGAATTGTCTTGATAAATCTAGAGTGAAAATCCTAGATAATAAGAAAATACTGTATCAGTTTAATTGGCAATTTTTTTTCTTAGTCGTGTGTAAAATAAGGGTACAGCTTACAATCAGTATCTTCAGAGTCAGAGAAATGTAGTCGTAATAACAGTTCATGGCCGGGTGTGGTGGTTCACGCCTGTAATCCCAGCACTTTGGGAGGCCAAGACAGGCAGACTTCGTCTCAAAACAAAACAGACAAACAGAAACACAGTTCATAATTCTTTTGTATTTTCTAAGTAGTTTTCATGTCTGTGAATAATACAGTTTTTTTTCTTCTTTTCCATTCCTTCTTGCCTCCTATTTCTTGTTCTGGTTTTACTGCATTGACTAATTCCTCTATTGAAGTGTTCAGTAGAAGCATTGATAATGGGCTTCCTTCCCTAGTTTAATGGAGTGCTTCTAATGTTTTGTCATTAAATATGATATTGTAGTGGGCTTTTTTGAGAGGGGGTGCTGATGATATTTTTATTTATTTATTTATTTTGAACTAGGGTCTTGTTCTGTCGCCCAGGCTGGAGTGCAATGGTGTGATCTCCGCTCACTGCAACCTCCGCCTACGGGGTTCAAGCCAATTTCCTGCCTCAGCCTCCCAGGTAGCTGGAACTACAGGCATGTGCCACCGTGCCCAGCTAATTTCTTTCTTTTTTTTTTTTTTTTTGTATTTTTAGTGGAGATGGGGTTTCACCATCCTGGCCAGGCTGGATGATATTTTTTAGTTGCAGTTCTCTTTTACTTATCATTTTATAGTTTCTACCGTGAGCAGGATTTTAATTTTGCTAATGCTTTTGCTACATCTATTGGTGTGATGAAGTTCATTACTCTTCTGTTTTATTTTTAGTTTTTTTATTTTTCATTTTGAGATGGGGTCTTGCTCTGTTGCCCAGGTGGGAGTGCATGGCTCACTGCAGTCTTGACCTTCTGGGCTCAAGCCATCCTCCCACCTCAGCCTCCCAAGTAGCTGGGACCATAGGCATGTGCCACCATGCTGGGCTGATTTTTAAAATTTTTTTGTAGAGACGGTCTTGCCATGTTGCACAGGCTAGTCTTGAACTCCTGGTCTCAAGCAATTGTCCTGTCTGGGCCTCCAAAAGAGCTAGGATTATAGGCGTGAGCTACAGTGTGGGTCCTGCATTTTCTATTTTAAACTGTTTTTGGATTCCTGGATATTTGCATATCTTTGTTATTGCCATGTACTTTTCCTTTTTTATGTAATCTTGTTTGGATAACAAAGTTATATTAACCTCATAAGATAAATTGGGGAGTATTTCTTTCTTTCTTTTTTTTTTAAACAGTTGCTATTTAATAGAGACAATCTGTTTCTTTTCTTTTTTTGGAGACAGAATCTCTCTCTGTCGCCCAGGCTGGAGTGCAGTGGCATGATCTCGGCTCACTGCAATCTCTACCTCCCTGGTTCAAGTGATTCTCCTGCCTCAGCCTCCTGAGTAGCTGGGATTACAGGTGCCCGCCACCATGCCCGGCTAATTTTTGCAGTTTTTAGTAGAGGCGGGTTTCACCATGTTGGCCAGGCTGGTCTCGAACTCCTGACCTCAGGTGATGGGCCTACCTTGACCTCCCTAAGTGCTGGGATTACAGACGTGAGCCACCTTGTCCGAGCAAGACGATCTGTTTCTTAAAAGTAAGAACCCATCTGTGAAATTATCTGTGCTTGGTGTCTTCTGAGTGTAAATTTGTGGTTTCTGATAATTGTTTCTTTCATGATGATAAGTCTTTTTTTAGCTGTTCTTGAGGTTTTTTTGGTCATTTATACAAAGTGAACAATTTTATAGAAAAATATTAAATTTCAGATGCATTATTATAAAATACAGATTTCCCTGATGACTTTTGAAAACCTAATTTTGTTAGTTTGTTCCTTTTTTTCTGATCAGTATTGCCAGTAGCTGCCTTTATTATTAGACTTTTAACATAGTTATTTTTATTGATCCTTTCTATTTCTACTCCTGTGGTTAATATTTTCCTTCTGATTTATTTGCATTCATTCTGACATTTAAAAATTTAGAGGCTTAGCTCATTCATATTTAATCTATTTTTATAATATATACACTAAAAACTATGAAATTTTCTCTAGACTATAATTGAATGCTATTTAAAAAAATTGAAATTTTTTTTTTTTTTTTGAGAGTGGGTCTCGCTCTGTCGCCCAGGGTGGGGTACAGTGGTGTGCTCTCGGCTCACTGTAACCTCCGCCTCCCGAATTCAAGTGATTCTCTTGCCTCAGCCTCCTGAGTAGCTGGGATTACAGACGTGCACCAGCATACCCGGCTAATTTTTGTATTTTTAGTAGAGACAGGGTTTCACCGTGTTAGCCAGGCTGGTTTCAAACTCCTGACCTCAGGTTATCCACCCGCCTCGGCCTCACAAAGTGCTGGGATTACAGGCGTGAGCCACTGAGCCCAGCCAAAATGTACATATTTATGGGGTAGAGTCATTATGTACATGTATACAATGTAATGGTCAAATCAGGGTAATTAGCATATCTGTCACTTCAGCATTTATCATTTCTCTGTGTTGGGAACATTCAGTATCCTTTCTTCTAGATATTTGAAAATACACAATGAATTACTTTTAACTATAATCACCCTACAGTGCTATAGAACACTAGAACTTATTTCCCCTGTTTAGCTATAATGTTGTATCTGTTAACCAGCCTCTCCCTATCTCTGGATACTATGATTTTTGACATGAATTGGTTTTTATTATTTAGTTCTAAATATATCGTGATCTCCATAATTTTCCTGTTGCCCATTAAAATTATTTAGAACTTTGCATTTATAGGATTTTCTTTTTGTATTACTGTTATCTCTGTGATTTGTTTCTAATTTTATTGTATTATACTTGGGGAACACTGAGATGCAAAAATCAACTCTGTTTCTCTATGCCAGCAGCAAACAATTTGAAAATCAAATTTGAAAACTAATATAATTTATAGTAAGGTCAAAGAACATCTGATACCTTGAAATAAATCCAACAAAGTGTACCAAGGCCTTCAATAAAAACCTTACTAAAATAAATGAAAGAAGACCTAAATTAATGGAAAGAGATAACCATGTTCATTGGATTGGAAGTGTCAGTATTGTAAAGATGTCAGTTCTCTCTAAATTGATATATACAGAAGTTCAGTGCAATCGCAGTAAATATCTCAATAGGGCTGTTGCTGCTGCTGCTGCTGTTTTTTTTTCATTTGGTTAGGCTGGTTCTCAAATTTATATGGAAAGGCACAGGGCCAAGAATGGCAAAGGCAATCTTGAGAAAAAGTTGGAAGACTTACACTAACATATATCAACACTGATTATAAAGCTACAGTGATTAAATTAGTGGGCGCAAAGCCAGATTGACCAATGGCACAGGATAGAGTCCAAAAGTTGACCTACACATACAAGATCAGTTGATTTAAAGATAGGTGTATTGGGATTTTGATTGAATGTAGAGGTTAATTAAGGGAGAATTGATACTTCTAATCTAACATATTCTTTTTTTTTTTTTTCTTTAAAGACAGTCTCCCTCTGTCGCCCAGGCTGGAATGTAGTGCAGTGGTGCAAATTCGGCTCACTGCAACCTCTGCCTTCTGTGTTCAAGTGATTTTTCTGCCTCAGCCTCCTGAGGCTTTTGTATTTTTAATGGAGACGGAGTTTCACCATGTTGGCCAACCTGGTCTCAAACTCCTGACCTCAAGTGATCTACCTGTCTCAGCCTCCCAAAGTGCTGGGATTACAGGTGTGAGCCATTGCACCTGGCCCTAATGTAACATATTCAAAAGCAAGATTGCTTTCTCTATTTATTTGTCTTAAAAGAAAAGAAAAAAAAAGAAATCCCTAGCTGGGCGTGGTGGCGCATGCCTGTAGTTCTAGCTACTCGGAAGGCTGAGGCAGGAGAATCGCTTGAACCCGGGAGGTGGAGGTTGCGGTGAGCTGAGATCGCACCATTGCACTCCAGCCTGGGCAACAAGAGTGAAACTCTGTCTAAAAAAAAAAAAAAAATTCCCACACAGTAGAGTTTTTAATTACTCTTATCAGTGGGATTTTTTCATTCTTAAGTGTTTACATAAGAAAGCTTTTGTCTTCAAATATATTAATTTTGTACCAGCACACCTTATGAATTTATACTGATAATAGTTTTTCCGTTGATTCTCTTGGATTTCCTAGATACAGCATATGCAAATAAGTTTAATTTCCTTCAAATAATAATTATGTCTTGTATTGTATTTCATCATCTTACCTAATTGCACTGGCTGGCATTTCTCACACAATCCTATAATAATAGTATTAATGGCCATTCTTGTCTTAATTTTGACTTTAGAGGGAATACTTCTAATGTTTTACCTTAGGTTTAATAGATGTCTTTGTTATAAAGTGATGACTGACATCATTCTCATATCCCAAAACACACATTCTGACATGAACTGGTTTAAGATTGCATATACTTGAGTATTTTTTAAACAGCTTTATTGAGATAAAGCTATTATTAAATCTACCCTTTAAAATGTACATTTCAGTGGTTTTTTAGTAGATGCAGAGTTCTGTAACTATTACCATTAATTAGAACATTTTCGTCACCCCAAAAAGAAACCCTATACCTATTGGTAATCACTCTCCTCTCCCCGCTGCCTTCATCCCCTAGCAACCATTAATCTACCTTCTGTCTGCATGGATTTGCTCGTTCTTGACGTTTCATATAAATGGAATCGTATAACGTGGTCTTTCGTGTCTGGCTCCTTTCACTTAGCATATTGTTTTCGAGGTCATCCATGTTTTAGCATGTATCCTGTTTATTTAATCTTTTAACTGTTAAATATCTATCCCAATCTGACTCAGAAGTTTGCTTTAAATCAAAAGTAGATGTTCAGTTTCAACTTTTCAGCATGTATTGAGAATATCAGGCGGTTTATTTTTTGACCTATTAATTTGGGCCATTATTTGGCTCCATCCGTGAATTTTAGAGTACCCATAGTGTGCCAAGGTCTGTGTGCGTGTGTGTGTGTGTGCGCGCGCATGCATACATGTACATAGATTTGTTTTTTTTTTTTTAATTTACGTTATGGATCACATTTGCAGATACTTGACTTGGGATTCATAATTAACCAAGTTTGTAGTTTGGTTAAGTTATTTTTGTTAGTTTTTTTTTTTTTTTTTTTTGAGACAGAGTCTCACTCTGTCGCCCAGGCTGGAGTGCAGTGGCACGATCTTGGCTCACTGCAACCTCTGCCTCCCGGGTTCAAGTGATTCTCCTGCATCAGCCTCCTGAGTAGCTGGGACTACAGGCACCCGCCACTAAGCCGGGCTAATTTTTGTATTTTTAGTAGAGATGGGGTTTCACCATACTAGTCATGCTGCTCTTGAACTCCTGACCTCAGGTCATCCTCCTGCCTTGGCCTCCCAAAGTGCTGGGATTACAGGTGTGAGCCACCGTGCCCAGCCTAGGTTTTGTTTTAAATGGTAAATTAGTTTTGTAAGAGGAGTTGAGAAAGCTTTCTTCCTCAATTCAGATAGTTTTCTCAAAAGGCGGGGTATGGGGCTCATGCCTGTAATCCTAGCACTTTAGGAGGCTGAGGTGGGAGGATCACTTGAGCTCAGGAGTTCGAGACCAGCCTGGGCAACATAGAGAGACTGCTTCTCTATTTAAAAAAAAAAAAAAAGCTTTGGGGAAAGACTGGAGCTTTTTGAAAGGGGTAACATTAGACAACTTTTCTCTTTTCGTTTGTAAAAGATACGGGGGTCTCACCCTGTTGCCCTGACTGGAGTAGAGTGGGACAATCATAGCTCACTCTAGCGTTGAACTCTTGGGCTCAGGTGATCCTCCCACCTCAGCATCCTGAGTAGCTAGGACTACAGACATGTGCCACCATGGCTAGCTAATTTTTTTTTTTTGAGACTGAGTATCACTCTGTTGCCCAGGCCGGAGTGCAGTGGTGTGATCTCGGCTCTCTGCAACCTCTGCCTCCTGGGTTCAAGTGATTCTCGTGCCTCAGCCTCCCGAGTAGCTGGGACTACAGGCGCGAGCAACCACGCCCAGCTAATTTTTGTATTTTTAATAGAGATGGGGTTTCACCATGTTGGCCAGGCTGGTCTCGAACTTCTGACCTCAGGTGATCCACCCACCTCGGCCTCCCAAAGTGCTGGGATTACAGGCATTAGTCACCACGCCCAGCTGCCTAGCTAATTTTTAAAATTATTTTGTCAAGATGGAGTCTAGCTATTTTGTCCAGGTTGGTCTTGAACTCCTGGCTACAAGTGATCTGCCTTGGCTTCCCAAAGCACTGGGATTACAGGTGTGAGCCACTGTGCTCAGGCCCCTCCCCCCTTTTAAAAAAATATTCATGATTGGATTTTCTTTTATTGAGTTAATGCTGGTAATTTACATTTTCCCTCAATGTGTTAGTGTAGAATTCTAGACCATTTTCATACAAGTCGTTTTCTTTTTTTCTGTATCTATGTTTTTTTTCTTATCTCAAATTATATATGTTTGTGCTTTCTCCCAGTTTCTTCCCCTCTTTTAGATTATTATCTTGTATTTTATTGTCTTCCCAACTCCCTGGAAAAAGCCTAGTTTGGAGATTTTTTGGGGGTAAAAATTAGCTGGCTCCCTAGCTTTGCTCCAGAGAATGGTCATGAAATTAATGGTTGCTGATACTCAACCTGGAGCATGCCTATTGTTGGTCTTGTGAGAAGCAGGTGTATTTCAAACCTGCCCCCGCATTGCCCAGCTTGTTCTTTTCTTTTATTATTTTTTTAATGATTAAAGGATTAAATTCCATGTGCAAAACACATTGCTAATTGCATTGGCAAAAGATCAATGTAAAAATACCCCACAATTCTGGAACTGTCCGTTTAAAATATTTGTTCTAGTTGTTGAAAGGCCTAGTATTATATTCTTGCCGGTGTTTAAGGTGTACAGAGAATACTGTAAGTGTTAACCTGGGCAACAAGAGTGAAACTCCGTCTCAAAAAGAAAAAGAAAATTTAGAACGTTTTAAAAACTGTAAACCTGCAAGGCATGATTTTTATAACAGTTTACCAGAAAATGAAGGAAAGCACTTAATTAGCTTGGATAAAGTAACATGAAAGCGAGAATGCACTAATTTAAAAAAACCCCAAATCCTAATATGGTATCAGAAAGGTTTTCTTTTCTTTCTTTCATTTTTTTGAGACGGAGTCTCGCTCTATCGCCAGGCTGGAGTGCAGTGGCACGATCTTGGCTCACTGCAACCTTTGCCTCCTGAGTTCAAGCAATTCCCCTGCCTCAGCCTCCTGAGTAGCTGGGACTACAGGCGTGCACCACCATGCCTGGCTAAGTTTTTGTATTTTAGTAGAGACAGGGTTTCACCATGTTGGCCAGGATGTTCTCGATCTCCTGACCTTGTGATCCGCCCGCCTCAGCCTCCCAAAATGCTGGGATTATAGGCGTGAGCCACCGCACCCGGCCAGAAAGATTTTCTAATACAAGGAGACATTGCTCATTGAGAAGGGGTTTGGTAAGAAAAGAACTTACTAAGTTAACAACTATGTTAATGACTAGTTCAGAGATAAATTAAATGCCCAATTTTGGGAAAAGTAGCAGGTGCAAGAAAAAGGAAATGGGTAAGAAAACAGTTTCTGATACTTAAAAACTTTTCTTCATCATGTGCTGCATTTGACAGAAATTAATCTTTTAAAAATTTTACCTAGGATGGTTTTATTTATTCCATGTACAGCGTATTCTAAATCTCCACTTGATACTGTGTCAAAATACTGTCTTCATCCTTCGATTACATTAAGTGTTTCTCACACTGCTCGAACTAAATCTGCACCTAAAGGTAGAATACTTCAGTAGAGGAAATGTGAATAGAATTTCTTTTCAGAATTTCAACAAAAACTAGTAAGCTAGTAAGCTACTTTAAAGTTTTTCACTATGAAATAAACGAGTGATCCAAAGAGTTGTTTTACTCATTCCATTATGATATATGGTAGAATGTTATGTAATGAACATGGATATTGCTAAATTATTGAATGCATTAAATGGCAATACTTTATTAAGGAGGCTCTACTGCTTTAAATATCTGAAAACTAGTTAGAAAGTGTGTGCATTTCCTCCCATCAAGCTAAGTCTTAAAAACAAAAGCATTTAAAACAGTGTAGTGTTTGTAGCTCATTGGTACAAGTGAGTTCAGAGAGTAGTGTGTCAACTCTTAATCTGAGCAGGAATAGGGGCTTTGAGAAAATCAGGCTTTAAGAAGGTTTATCATTTTAGGGCCAAGTTTTAATAGATTGTGAAAGTTTGGACTCTTAGATTTTAAACAAACAAAACCTTGAAATTACTGATTGGCTCAACATGGTTTTATGGAAAAACTAATACAAAAACTGGGCCTTGAATATTTGAGCAAAGCCTACAAAAGTTCCAAATGGGACAGGGCAAGGAAGGATGGGGCTCTGTTTACAATAGTAGATATTTTCTTTTCCACTTCTTGACATGGAGTAGGCAGGATTGTTTGAAAATAAAATAATCTTTTCTTAGAGAATGGAATTTGAATTACAGTTATTAGATTAATACTGATTATATACATTTTCTCTTTCCTTTTAGAGTAGTTGATCTGTTAAGTGTTGATAGAGTTGTAACCTTCCACTACTATTGATTTTTTTTTTATTGCTGTCTCATAGGTTCTTTTGCTTTTTTTATATTTACATATTTCCATGCTGTTTTATTTGGCACATAAAAATTCATAATGACTTCAAATTCAACATAGACTAGAAAACACACACATTTTTTCTTCCCCCCACCCCCCTTTTTTTTTTTTGAGACAGAGTCTCGCTCTGTCGCCTAGGCTGGAGTACAGTGGCGCATCTTGGCTCAATACAAGCTCTGCCTCACGGGTTCACGCCATTCGCCTGCCTCAGCCTCCCGAGTAGCTGGGACTGCAGGCGCCTGCCACCACGCCCGGCTAATTTTTTCTATTTTTTTTTAGTAGAGACAGGGTTTCACCGTGTTAGCTAGGGTGGTCTCGATCTCCTGACCTTGTGATCCGCCCGCCTTGGCCTCCCAAAGTGCTGGGATTGCAGGCATGAGCCACTGTGCCTGGCCTATTTTTTCCTTCCTTCTAAAATCACATGAAGAATGTAAAAAGAAATCCAGAGAAACAAGAAAACCTCAGCGGTATGAATCAGAACATGATGAATTTCTGGTTGAATAAAGCAATTGGAAATCAATCAATGGCAAAACCTAAGAGAGCTTAGTGAACGTGTGACCTTATTCAGAAAGTAGAAAGCACCAGCCAAGAATTGGCATCCTGCAGTACCACCAACATCAAAAGCAGGGAGGCACTTGGAGATTGAACAAGCCATGAGTACAGCCAGATAATTGAAGCCATGGAAAACTAAACCATTTACCTATTAGTATAGGTGCCTGTAATGGTTTTCCTGCTGGGATAATGCCCAAAATTCAGCTCTCTGAATTGCTTGTTTGTCCATAGGAAATTCCAAAGTGAGTGCTATATAGCAAGAAAGATAGCGGCAGTAGTTTAGGTAACTTGCAGCTATCCTGAAGGATATTGACCCTCCAGCACCTGGAAGATGGGATACTCTTCCACCATTAAAGGAGAACCTGGCTGGTTACATGGTTTCTTTCTCGCTTATGGACTCATTCTAGATAGGACTCCTGTGATCTGAATTTAAGTTTATTGTTGGGCAAACAGGAATTCTCACTTGGGCTGAACAAGTTCACCCCAGCAGTCAGAATATAACTCTAGTCTAGACCCTCATCTACAAATAGGAATAGACAACCAGGAAGAGCCATGCTTTTCAGGAAAACCAGCAGTTTGAAAGAGAGGCACCAAATTCAACTAACTGAATAATGAAACACCAGAGGAGACAGTTTATATAGGGTACAGAATAAACTTTAAATCCACAGAGAGATTTGGGAAGGTATCATGTCCACCCAAAAAGGAAAAGATTGCTATGGAAAAGAAACTACTGGAATTAACATATGATCTTTTAAAAATTCAGTAGATGGAGTAGAGATCAAATTAGCTAGCTTAGAAGAAAAAATTCAGGGATTCTCTGAGAGTATAGCAGAAAGACAAAGATAAAAAATATGAGAGAAAAGTTAAAGCAATACAGAAGCTAGATTTAGTAGCCTTTAAAAGTCCTGTAATAAAAATGCTAATAAGAACAGATAGAGAAAATGGAGGAAAGTTCTAGAAACGAGACACTTCCTGAGTTCAAGAAGGGCTCAAGTCTTTTGATTGAAAGGCCCCACATGGTCTGCATGTGTGAAGAGGAGAACTTATTAGAGTGGTGCAGTGAGAATAAAAAGGAAGTGATAAATTTAAGAGTTACTGGCTTTGAGATGAATTTAATTTAAAGGCTGATATAGTCAGAGAAGTGAAATATGATTCCAGATTTGAAAATGAGATATCTAGAGAAATGATGGCTAACACTGAACAACGTGGAAAAATTAGGAAAGAAATGTAGCTTAAGAGAGAAGATGTTAATTAGGTCTTAAATACAGGTTTTCACCAGTTCTAATTTCCCTCTAAGAAAAATTGTTATAGACACATTTGCCTTTGTTTGCCTTTGCTGCAGCTTAAGCATTCCTTCTACCATGTATAATAAAATTTGGTTCTCTGAGTGTGACTTAGTGAGAAGAATTAGAGTTGAGTCACAGAATTAACAGGCATTGAGGTTTTGGGAGACCAAAAGCAGAAAAGTGATTTTTATATGCATGTTAGCTGCAAAAAGCAAAGTGAATAAATAAGAATCCTGTTAACTTGCCCAAGAGGGAGATCACAGAAGTGTCTAAGCATCAAAATATAAAACAAATAGTTTATATCCGTGATCCCTAATTTAAGATAGATAAAATGCCATTGCTATACCCGTTAACTTTTATTGCTTTATTATATATTTTATTTATAATTCCCTTCTTCTAGGATGATATTGCTTTATTTTAAAGAATGGAAGGAAATTTTTGTGAATTTCCTGGGTTCTCCGAGGCCATTATTTCCCTTAAAACTATACGTTTTTCTTTTCTTTTTTTTTTTTTTTACTTTCTGCCCTCACAGTGTGTTCCCAAAAACTATGTTTTTCCACTGTGAATTATTTCAGAAGCATTTTCAGGATCATGATTCTTGTAACTGGGAAGGGAATGTCTTACTGAATTTGAGGTGTTAGTAGAGTCCCAGAAATACCTTGAGGGTGTTTGATAGTAAGACTAAATGTTAGTACTTGTTCACCCAAATTCTGAGATTCTTGGTTCTCTGAACCATCCTGCTTATTTGTCTTTAGGTTCCACTGATCTCTGGATTTGGTTTGTACTACAGAGGCATGAATACCGTCAGTTACGTTATCACGTACCTTCTTCCACCCTTCCTTTGTCACATCTGAGAACTCCTGAGTAGCTTCTGTTCTGAGAACACAGTTTCATTCTGATTGTCAAAGGGAATTAGTATTCTAACTCCAGAGGGGTTACAAAGTTGAGGTATAGTCATCTCTGTTTAGAATGTTTGAATTTTTGTAATGACAAAACAAGGGAAAATGACCAGGCAAAACAATAGTTTGTTGGATAATTACTGCTCACTTGAGATGAGTAGGCACCCCCATGTAGGCCAGAATATCTGTTAGGAAATGCACATGATATAAAAGGATGGGAAGAAAGCAAATCAGTCTGTTAATGGTAGCTTGGGTTAATATTGTAGAGCCCCTGAGTATTGAGGAACTGCTGAAGTGTTCAGAGCAGCGAAGTGCTATGATCAAAGCAGTGCTTCAGGAGGGTTAATCTGCCTACAGATTGCAGAAATGCCTCAATACTTGGCACCAGCCCTTACGTGTGATAATAGGGTTTCTAGTCATTTGTTGTGGGAGTGGCAGAAAGGAGTAAGGCCAGTCCAGAGGCTATTTTCATCCCCCAGGGATCAGGAAATATGAAGCCGAGTGGGAATGGTAACTAGGAATAAGAAAAAAAAAAGGATGGATTCTTGAGAAGTTGAGGAGAATTGACAATATCTGGCAATCTGACTGTGAGCAGGGAAGAAGAAAAAGGCCATACTGGTCATATCAGAAGGCTGGGTTTTGTCCGGATGACAATATTCAGCAGTCTGTTGGACATGTTAGGATGATATTAGGAATAATTGTTGTGGAAATAGTAGTTGAAACCATGGGAATAAAGGGAAAGCAGAAGAGAAGAGGGTTGAGCACTGCAGTACGGGGTGAGGGAAGGCATAGCAGCCAGCATTTAAGAAGAAGGGAAGAGAACTAGAAGTCACTTAAAACAACGGAGGAAGGAGAGCACTTCACAAATTAGGGAGTTGATTGTTAAACTCTAATAGAAATGCCAAGGAGGACGAATGCCAAGAAAAGTTGTTCTGCAGGTTGAGAATTCATAGAGCTGATGGGATTGGGTTTATGTAGGGAAATTTGTGCGGTGAGGGGCTTAAATACCTTAATGTATCTCCTTTATTGCCTTCTTAATTGGCTTGCTTTAATGTTATAGTGTTTCATAATGCTTAGAAGATTTTTTTTTTTTTTGAGACGGAGTTTCGCTCTGTCGCCCAGGCTGGAGTGCAGTGGCGCAATCTCGGCTCACTGCAACCTCCACCTCCTGGATTCAAGCAGTTCTCCCTGCCTCACCCTCCCGAGTAGCTGGGATTACAGGCACCCGCTGCCACGCCCAGCTAATTTTTGTATTTTTAGTAGTGATGGGGTTGCGCCATGTTGGCCAGGCTGGTCTAGAACTCCTGACCTCAGGTGATCGGCCCACCTCAGCCTCCCAAAGTGCTGGGATTAGAGGTGTGAGCCACCACATCCGGCCAATGCTTAGAAGATTAATTTACGTTTATCATTTTTAAAAGGGGGAAAAGCTATTTTATAGCCAGAGGTGGTTTTGCGGGAGTAGGGCAGTAATAACTTTTTCAGAGCATGTACACTTTCTGCTTTTCATTTGCTTTAACTTTTTTTTCTTTCTTTCCTTTTTTTTTTTTTTTTTTTTTGAGACGGAGTCTTGCTCTATCGCCCAGGCTGGAGTGCAATGACATGATCTTGGCTCATTGCAACGTCCGCCTCCCGGGTTCGAGCAATTCTTCTGCCTCAGCCTCCCAAGTAGCTGGGATTACAGGCATGCACCACCATATCCTGCTAATTTTTTTGTATTTTAGTAGAGGAGGGGTTTTGCCATGTTGGCCAGGCTGGTCTCGAACGCCTGACCTCAGGTGATCTACCCACCTCGGCCTCCCACAGTGTTGGCATTACAGGCGTTAGCCACTGCGCCCAACCCATTTACTTTAATTTGAAACAGTTTGAATAAACAACATGAAACATGCTATTTCTTAAAAATGAGTAGACCGTATCTCAGAGTTGATATGTTGAGAATCCCTTTTTTTTTTTTTTTTTTTGAGACGGAGTCTCGCTCTGTCGCCCAGGCTGGAGTGCAGTCGCCGGATCTCAGCTCACTGCAAGCTTTGCTTCCCGGGTTTACGCCATTCTCCTGCCTCAGCCTCCCGAGTAGCTGGGACTACAGGCGCCCGCCACCTCGCCCGGCTAGTTTTTTGTATTTTTTAGGAGAGACGGGGTTTCACCGTGTTAGCCAGGATGGTCTCGATCTCCTGACCTCGTGATCCGCCCATCTTGGCCTCCCAAAATGCTGGGATTACAGGCTTGAGCCACTGCGCCCGGCCGAGAATCCCTTTTATGAATGTTAATTTTTCTCAATTAACGTTTAATGGATATTTCCATTACTATTCCATGTTAATGGATTTTTTAAGGACTATATATGTAATTTGGTATCTGTAAATAAGACATATATAAATAATTATAATATGACAAACCAGTACAATAAGAGAAGAATAGAGTGCTGTGGAAATTTCAGAGGGAAAAATTATTTCCAGCTTTCTCTTTTTTTGTAGGGAAGGAGATTTAGGGGGAAAGATCAAAGCAGAGATAATGGGGGAAAGGTGTTCCAGGTAGAAGGAACCCTGAATCAAATATGAAGTTGGGGTTTTATGGGGATGTTGAGCATTTTTGTTTGGCTGAACTTCGTGTGGGTGGGGGCCGTGTGTTTGTCTACATGCTGACAGTGGTAGAGGGAAGTGCTTAAAGGAAAGTTAGGGGAGATGATGATGGGAAGGTAGTTTGGGGCCAGAAATTAGAAGATGACAGGTGTTTGAGCTTATTTAGAGGGAGCAAGAAGCCATTAAACATTTTTGAAAAAGAGGAATGATGTCACCTAGCTTTAGAAAAATGACTTGTGTTTCTGTTATTTGAAATTTTAATAACCATGTAGTACTTATCAGCAAAAAAAAAAAAAAAAAACGATAAAGGTGAAATTATTGGTTAGAGTTCTTTTTGTCATAAGTTTTTGGTTTAAGTAGAAAAGGGAGAATTAAGGCCATTGGAATGTCTTATAAAAATTCAAGGCAGGAATATAGCTGTACCTCAGATAGGTCTAGAACCAGGAACTAAAAAGCTGTCTCCCCTCCCTGCTTACCCTATTCTGTTACTCAAGGCACTCACAGGATTATTTTTATTTTTTATTCACTAGTCTAAGCCAGAGTTACAAAATGACTTTCCTTAGCTCTTAAGTTCCAGCCACCAGGAGAGAGAGAGAGAGAGAGAGAGAGAGAGACACACACACGCACACACACAGACAAACATTGATTCCTGCTCATGGTTTTGGATTCTCAGGAATAGGACTTTGATTTTATTGTGCTTAAAGATGAACTTATTTTTTAACTGCTTTATAGCTAGTGCCAATCAACTGTGGCCAGGAGAGTGTAAATACACTGTGGGAATTTACTTTTCTAGATGAGAGGGTTAGTTAAGAGAGGTTAGGCAGAATCCCAAAGGTTGTTTACTACAGTTATGCACTTTGAATTTTTATCATTGTTTAATCTGGTTGGAAGTTGTTTGACTAATTAAATATACAGAATATGAAAACTGTGCAAAAATTTCCCCCAGTAAGCTACAGAAGGTATTTTAAGTTGAACCTTAACAAAACTGGTTACCTTTGTGGGAACATGGGGTGTTACAGACTGAGGACACGGGAGTGCCGGGGTCTTAAAAATGTTCTATATTTTGATCAAGGTAGTGATTACAAAGGTTTATGTATGTATCAGAATTCATCAAAATATGTGCACTTGATGGACATAAGCAATACATTTATTGCTTCAACTTAAAAAGAAGTCCAGGCAAAGTTGACTTGTTTGATTTATCTGCCCTGCCTTGTCATATAGATGCCCATTTATCATTGTAAATCAATTAAGTTATATTTTACTTTAGATAGATATGTTTTTGATACACATTTATCTTTCACATAATTTGAGTGTCTCAGAAATGAAACTATCATGGTGGCGTTCAGTACGTGATATGAAAAAACTAATGGCTTTGGTTTACTTTTTTCCCTGATTTAGGAGCTGTGACTGATGAGAATTAAAGGCCATGGATGAAGATGGGCTTGAATTACAACAAGAGCCAAACTCATTTTTTGATGCAACAGGTATAACTACTTGAATTGTTCCACTTCCCATCTACCAGATTTGGAGTTGGTTGTCATCAATGAATTGCTAGAACTCTCACATTGATCATTCACACTTAGGTTATCTTGTTATCCTGTCAAAATTCACAGATGTTACGGTGAGCACATTATTATTACCCTCCTCAAAGATGTGGCTCCCTCACAACCAACTCTCATATTCTTGTCAGTAACAGCAGCGATATCAAACCTTAGTTTTATCTTCACTTATGAAGATAATATCTTCCCCAGTTATTTCCCTAATTCCTGTTGTTTTTCCCTTTGAAAATATTCCTTGTTAGTTTTGTTTGGACCTTTGTTTAAAAAAAGAAAAAGAAAAAATATTCCTTGTTTACATCTGCTCTTCTTCATCCTAGTGCCTACCACAGAGACAGGCTCTATCGTCTCATTCTTAGTCTGGAATAACTTTTGCATTGTTTTCCTTACCCTTAGTCTCTCTTATCTAGCCTGCTGATCAGAGTACTCACTGTAAAATAACATGTGGATCCTGTCATTTCTCTGTTCTCCAATACCCAGCAGATAAAGAAGGTCCCCCACATTGACCCTGTCCTATTTTTATAACCATCTCTCTCACAAGTTCCCAAAAAGAGACTTCTGCTTCAGGAAGATGGAGTCTTCACTCCCCATAGTGTACAAGGAAAAATTATACTCAGGAAGTTCTAAAAACAGGAAGAAAACAGTATTAGAAAAAATGTATTTCAGATTACCTGTGGTTATAATTATATAACGTTGTAAAGTGGTTACACTTGTGTTTTGGGTTTTTTTTGTTTTCAGATAGGGTCTTGTTCTGTCACCCAGGCTGGAGTACAGTGGCGCCATCTGGGTCCACTGCAACATCCGCCTCCCAGGCTCAAGTGATCTGCTCAGCTTCCAGAGTAACTGGGGCTACAGGTGTGTGTCACAATGCCTGGCTGATTTTTGTATTCCTTTTTTTTTTTTGGGTAGAGACAGGGTTTTGCCATGTTGCCCAGGCTGGTCTTGAACTCGTGGGCTCATGCGATCTGCCTGCCTCAGCCCTCTATAAGTATTGGGATTACAGGCGTGAGCCACTGTGCCTGGCCTATACTTGGTTTTATAATATAAAAGGGATTTGAGGCCAGACGTGGTGGCTTGTGCATGTAATCCCAGCACTTTGGGAGACCGAGGCGGGCGAATCACAAGGTCAAGAGATCGAGACCAACCTGGCCAACATGGTGAAACCCCATCTCTACTAAAAATACAAAAAATTATCTGGGTGTGGTGGTGCATGCCTGTAATCCCAGCTACTTGAGAGGCTGAGGCATGAGAATCGGTTGAATCTGGGAGGCAGAAGTTACAGTGAGCTGAGATTGTGCCACTGCACTCCAGTCTGGGTGATAGAGTGAGACTCGGTCTCGAAAGAGAATAAAAAAAGAAAAAAAATATAAAAGGGTTTTATATCACACCAGGTAGCTACCCTTACTATAAATAAAATGCTAGTAAGTTTTCCATTGGACTGTAAATGATCAGATTGTAGTATAGTAAAGAAATAGCAATGAACTTTATCAGGAAATTAAATGTCAGTGATTTTAAATTTTAAATTTTTTTTTTTTTTTGAGATGGAGTCTTACTCTGTCGCCAGGCTGGAGTGCAGTGGCACGATCTCGGCTCACTGCAACCTCTGCCTCCTGAGTTCAAGTGATTCTCCTGCCTCAGCCTCCCGAGTAGCTGGGACTACAGGTGTGTGCCACCATGCCCAGCTAATTTTTTTGTATTTTTAGTAGAATGGGGTTTCACCATGTTGGCCAGGATGGTCTCGATCTCTTGACCTCGTGATCTGCCCGCCTCGGCCTCCCAAAGTGCTGGGATTACAGGCGTGAGCTACCGCGCCCGACCCTAAAATTTTCTTTTTATTATTATTTTATTTTTCTTTTAGAGACAGGATCTCACCCTGTTGCCTGGGCTAGAGTATGGTGGCATGATTATAGCTCATTGTGACCTCAGACTCCAGTGCTCAAGGGATCCTCCTACCTCAGCCTTCCGAGTCGCTTGGACTACAGGTGTGCGCCATCAAGCCCAGCTAATTTTATTTTTTGTGGAGACGGGGTCTTGCTCTGTTCCCCAGGCTGGTCTTGAACTCCTGGGCTCAAGTGATCCTCCCACCTTGGTCTCCCATAGTGCTGGGATTACAGGTGTGAGCCACTATGCTCAGTCAAATTTTAAAATTTTCTTTAAATCTCTAAATCTAGTGGGGATGTGTGCGTGTTTCTTAACAACTTAGGATAATCTTTTAACTCGTTTGGTAATTTCAATTTGATAATGATAAACGTAAAGTTTATAATTCTTTCTTCCTTGGAACATGAAATATAAGTGATGTACTTGAAAGAGACTAAACTCTTTGGAGAAAAATGTGCAGTGTTTGTTCACTTAATCTTGCCATAGGCAAACCTAGGTCATGGGCTAAGTGGTAGATTGAAGGGCTATTGCATTTTAGTCTTGATTGATAACACTTAATGGTATTTGTTCATCTTTGAGCAAGTCACTTAATCTGCCAGGGCCTCCGTTTTCATATGTCATAATAATAATAAAACCTCTCATTACAGTTTTTCAGAACACTTCCCATACATTCCCATTTGATCATCACCACAGTCCTGTGAGGTATGCATGGCAGATACTACTGTCCTCATTTTACTGATGAGGAAACTGAAACTCAGAGGTTAAATGACTTGCCCAAGGTCACAAAACTAATAAGTGTCCTACCCTGCTCTACTCTCTGATTTAGATTTTTTTTGTGTTTTTTTTTTGGTTTTGTTTTTGAGATGGAGAATTGCTCTGCTGCCCAGGCTAGAGTACATTGGCCATGATATCTGCTCACTGCAACCTCCACCTCCCTGGTTCGTTCCGGTGATTCTCCTATCTCAGCCTTCCAAGTAGCTGGGATTACTGGTGCAGACCATCATGCCCGGCTCCTTTTTTTGTATTTTTAGTAGAGATGGGGTTTTGCCATGTTGACCAGGCTGGTCTTGAACTCCCAACCTCAAGTGATCCGCCTGCCTCGGCCTCCCAAAGTGCTGGGATTACAGGCGTGAGCCACTGTGCCCGGCTGATTTACATTTTATAACCAGTGTTCTTGCCACTAGATGCTTTCATCTCTATGTATGCAAAATGGAAATTAGTGATCTATTACTTAATGATAATATTGTGGACATTGAAAACAAGTATAAAGCATTTTGTAGAAGTTCTGTAGAAATTAAAGTGAACATACTCTTTTTTTAATTTTTCGAGATGGAGTTTTGCTCTTGTTGCTTAGGTTGGAGTGCAATATTGCAATCTTTGCTCACCACAACCTCCGCCTCCCGGGTTCAAACGATTCTCCTGCCTCAGCCTCCCAAGTAGCTGGGATTACAGACATGTGCCACCGTGTCCGGCTAATTTTGTATTTTTAGTAGAGATGGGATTTCTCCGTGTTGGTCAGGCTGGTCTCGAACTCCTGACCTCAGGTGATTCTCCCACCTTGGCCTCCCAGAGTGCTGGGATTACGGGTGTGAGCCACCTTGCCCAGCCTAAAGTGAACACATTCTTTTTATTATTTCTAGATGTAATTAAAATAGATATTAGTTGGCTTCCTACAATGTTTAATATTCTTTGGCCTTTGAATTTTTTTTTTGAGACAGAATCTTACTCTGTTTGTTGCCCAGGCTGGAGTGCAGTGGTGTAATCTTGGCTCACTGCAACCTCCGCCTCCTGGGTTCAAGCAATTCTCCTGCCTCAGCCTCCTGAGTAGCTGGGGTTACAGGCATGCACCACCACGCCTGGTTAATTTTTGTATTTTTAGTAGAGACGGGGTTTCACCATGTTGGCCAGGCTGGTCTCGAGCCCTTGACCTCAGGTAATCTGCCCGCCTTGGCCTCCCTAAGTTCTGGGATTACAAGGCGTGAGCCACTGTGCCAGGCCTGATCATTTTTGATTGTTGATTAAGCTGTGTATTTCTCTGAGGGCCTGGCCAGTGACACATAGTCATTGAGTTAGGCACCTGGTTGGACTCAGCCTGGTCTGAGTCAACCAGAGGCACTAATCTACTGAATAGCTATTTAGGTAAGACTTTTTAAAAAACTTTCTTTGCTTTTCTCTGGAACAGAAGCTAAGATATTTTATTTATTTATTTATTAATTATTGAGACGGAGTCTTGGTCTGTCGCCCAGGCTGGAGTGCAGTGGCGCAATCTGGGCTCACTGCAACCTCCACCTCTTGGGTTCAAGTGATTCTCCTGCCTCAGCTTCCCTATTAGCTGGGACCACAGGCATGTGCCACCACACCCAGCTAATTTTTTTGTATTTTTAGTAGAGACAGGGTTTCACCTGTGTTAGCCAGAATGGTCTCGATCTCCTGACCTTGTGATCCGTCCACCTTGGCCTCCCAAAGTGCTGGGATTACAGGTGTGAGCCACCATGCCCAGCCTTCTTTTATTTTATCTTATATTTTTGATAAGGATATTTGATTTCTATTTCCATTTGTGACATTCATTCAGAATGATATTTTCTGAGCACCATACACTGTGCGAACTGTGTGATCTTGGTTAAGTCATTTAATCTCACTGGGCTTCAATTGATTGAATCCTCTACCTTCATTCCTTAACTGCAAAATGGACTAGAGTAGGACTATGTTCTGAGGAACTGCCTTGGGAGTTGGGGTCTAGGGGGACGGGAGGAGGCTAGATGGAGGCAGTGTACCCTGGTGAAGTTGGGGCAGCTCCCGCTGGAACTACTCTTACCCTCCACCACTCCAGCGCAGCTGCACTTGTATTTATCCTATCTGTCTCCAGAGCCTCCTCAACCCAGTTGTCTTTCCTCCTCAACTGTGGCCTTTTGTCCCTCTTTTAATTTATCCTCTGATCCTTGTATGTCCTAGATTCAGAGGATGATTTCTAAATTCCTATAGCCATAGATGGAGCATATTGGTGGTATATTGCACCGGAACAAAAAGGGAAGCATGTGAAGGGAAAAAGGAAAAAAAAATAGAAGTAAAAGAAACACATGGGAGAGATGGAAAGAAGAACAACTATGAGTTGAGGAGAGGGAGATGGAGCAAAAAGGTGAAACACATATAATGAAGGAATATTGTATGTTTGTCACCTGAAGTTGCATTACTTATTTAATTTTTGTTTTTTTTTTTAGAGACGGAGTCTCGCTCTGTCACCCAGGCTGGAGTGCAGTGGCGCCATCTTGGCTCACTGCAAGCTCCGCCTCCCAGGTTCACGCCATTCGCCTGCCTCAGCCTCCTGAGTAGCTGGGACTACAGGCGCCTGCCACCACGCCCGGCTAATTTTTGTATTTTTAGTAGAGACGGGGTTTCACTTTGTTAGCCAGGATGGTCTCGATCTCCTGACCTCGTGATCCACCCGCCTCGGCCTCCCAAAGTGCTGGGATTACAGGCGTGAGCCACCATGCCCGGCCTTTTCTTTTTTTTTTGAAGTCTTGCTTTGTCACCCAGGGTGGAGTGCAGCAGCACCACCTTGGCTCGCTACAACGTCGGCCTCCCGGGTTCAAGCAGTTCTGCTTCAGCCTCCCAGGAAGTTGGGATTATAGGCTTGTGCCACCACGCCCGGCTAATTTTTGTAATTTTAGTAGAGATAGGGTTTCGCGGTGGTGTTACCCAGGCTGGTCTCAAACTCTTGGCTTCAAGTGATCCCCCCACCTTGGCTTCCCAAAGTGGTGGGAATACAGGCGTGAGCCATTGCACCTGGCTGTATATGGATTTTATTAGTGTGCCTAGAATTTTACTTTCATGTATATATTTCTTCTGTGACTGCCTCAATTGCTTTGTTCTCCTAATTTTTAAAAATCTATTGATTTGATTACAAAAGTTCTTGGGTTAAAAACATCTGATTCAAAAATAGATTCCCTCTTTATTTCTTTAATCTATCTTAACGTTTAAGAAAACTGAGGAGCTAGTCTGTTTTCCCAGTAGAAATTAAATAACATTTACGTTAATTGTAGTCATGCATACTTACCTGAAATTTGTCATTTTAATTTTTTTTTAAGGAGCTGATGGTACACACATGGATGGTGATCAAATTGTTGTGGAAGTACAAGAAACTGTTTTTGTTTCAGATGTTGTGGATTCAGACATAACTGTGCATAACTTTGTTCCTGATGACCCAGATTCGGTTGTAATCCAAGATGTTATTGAGGACGTTGTTATAGAAGATGTTCAGTGCCCAGATATCATGGAAGAAGCAGATGTATCTGAAACGGTCATCATTCCTGAGCAAGTGCTGGACTCAGATGTAACTGAAGAAGTTTCTTTAGCACATTGCACAGTCCCAGATGATGTTTTAGCTTCTGACATTACTTCAGCCTCAATGTCTATGCCCGAACACGTCTTGACGGGTGATTCTATACATGTGTCTGACGTTGGACATGTTGGACATGTTGAACATGTGGTTCATGATAGTGTAGTGGAAGCAGAAATTGTCACTGATCCTCTGACTACCGACGTAGTTTCAGAAGAAGTATTGGTAGCAGACTGTGCCTCTGAAGCAGTCATAGATGCCAATGGGATCCCTGTGGACCAGCAGGATGATGACAAAGGCAACTGTGAGGACTACCTTATGATTTCCTGTAAGTCTTGGGGTACAGTAATTGTCAAAGGTGTTTTTGAAGGCTGCCTCTCCTAATTTACATCAGGGGAGAAATTTTCCTGACTTAAATGTCTGTAGAGTTAAAGTAAATCTCATAGACTTACCTGCATTGTTGTTTCCATTTGCAGCCTACAAGATAACTGAAAATTAAGAAAAGTGAGGCCGGGCGTGGTGGCTCACGCCTGTAATCCCAGCACTTTGGGAGGCCGAGGCAGGTGGATCACCTGAGGTCAGGAGTTCGAGACCAGCCTGGCCAACGAACATGGTGAAGCCCCGTCTCTACTAAAAATACAAAAATTAACCAGGTGTGGTGGCGGGCACCTGTAATCCCAGCTACTCGGGAGGCTGAGGCAGGAGAATCGCTTGAACTGGAGCTGGAGGTTGTAGTTAGCCAAGATTGTGCCACTGCACTCCAGCCTGGGTGACAGAGCAAGACTCCTTCTCAAAAAAAAAAAAAAAAAAGAAAAAACTGAAAGGAATAGAACTGAACTTTGGAATCATGAAGGATGTGATTAGGCTGTTACCAGCCTTTATTAGAATTATGAACGCTCTTGAAACCTAAAAGGAGTTGGGAAAAAAAAAGTGTAACCAAGCTACTTACAATCTTGTTTTTTTTTTTTGGAGGGAGAGTCTTGTTTGCTCTGTCGCCCAGGCTGGAGTGCAGTGGCACGAGCTCAGCTCACTGTAACCTCTTCCTTTCGAGTTCAAGTGATTCTCGTGCCTCAGCCTCTCGAGTAGCTGGGATTGTAGGCACGCACCACCACGCCTGGCTAATTTTTTGTATTTTTAGTAGAGATGGGGTTTTGCCGTGTTGTCCAGTCTGATCTCGAACTCTTGAGCTCAGGCAATCCACCTGCCTTGGCCTTCCAAAGTGGGAGGATTACAGGTGTGAGATACCATGCTGCTACTTATTTTCTTGAATATGGATACACAGTACTGTTTATGTAATACTTATGTACTAATATAATATGTAAAACGCTACATAACAGATAACATGAAAAAGAGTTCTGGTATAGTATGAAACATGATTCCAAAACATGCCATCAAGTATGATGGATTCATACTAGGTTATTGGAGAGAAGTAAAGTATTTTGAAACACACCTTTACATGTTTATCTTAGCATCTGGAAGGACAGCCGTTATCTTCTTAAAACATACTTCTTGGTACCGATTTCGGAGATAAAATTCTAGATTGGCTAGGCCACAGTTCTGACCCAGTATGGAAATTCTTATGCCTTAAGGAACTAAACTTAAAATATAAAGGATTCATAGGCTATTTATAAATTTACAAGAATGTTTGCTTTGCTCGAATACCTGTTTTAATACAGGAATTTAATATTAGTATATTGGAGTCCACCAGCATTTTAGGAAACTTCTTTGAGATTTTGAAACTCCTTTGAAAACTTCTTGAGATTTTGAAATTCAAAGAATTATTTGTGGAAAGGGGGACAAAATGCCTTTATTCAACACGTTTATTGGACTCTTAATGTGTGAGACATTGTTGTAGGTCGTATAGATACAGATATGTGCTAAAGAAATACATACATAAAACTATTATCCCTGGAGAGCTTTTGATCATCTGTGGGAGAGAAAGTTTGTAGTGTGATGCAGAGGTGTGGCTAAACTGCTGTGGAGATGGGATGGAGTAGCTGACCTTTAAAATCAAGGATGAATTCTAGTTTTACAGGATGAAGGGCATGGGTGGCAGAAAGACATTCCAGGCATATAGTGTAGTATGTTAAAAAAGAAAAAAAGGTTCTGGGTTTTGCTGATAATGATGGGAACTTTAGGATACACTTATATATCTTTGTGTATGTTCTGTTTTATTCCTTAGAATAAATTTGTAGAAATAGAATTGATAGATCAAAGGGTATACACATTTACAAGTTTGGTTATGCTTGAAGTTTGGTTAAATTCCATTGGTATTTTGCCTTAATATTCCCTTCACCAAATTTATGAGAATGTTCATTTCCTTACACTCGAACCAACACAGTATTATTTTTCTTTTTAGTTTTTGCCAGTCTGATAGGGAAAAATACAGTATCCTGTTTCAGTTTTGAATTTATTTATTTATTTATTTATTTATTTATTTTTTGAGACGGAGTCTCGCTGTGCCCCCAGGCTGGAGTGCAGTGGCGTGATCTCGGCTCACTGCAAGCTCCGCCTCCCGGGTTCACGCCATTCTCCCGCCTCAGTCTCCCAAGTAGCTGAGACTACAGGCGCCCGCCACCACGCCCGGCTAGTTTTTTTGTATTTTTAGTAGAGACGGGGTTTCACCATGTTAGCCAGGATAGTCCAGTTTTGAATTTATTTTAGGATGATAATCCTTGTATGTGGAATAAGACTAAGTGAGGGAGAGATTAGTGGCAGTGAGCTGCTGAAATGGTTCATATATAAGATGATATGAAGTACATTAATAATAGTGAAGGGGACAGAGATTAGCTGCATTCAAAAGAGATTAGGAAGAAAAATGGATGAGATTTGATGATAGATAAAAAAAGGCTAGGGGTTTGAGGAAGAAAGATAATTCAAGGATGACCCTAAGTGTTCCACCTTGGGAGACTGGATGCCTGGTCATACCATTACCTGAAAGGAGGAGTAGGTTTGGTGGGGGAAGGTGGGGGCAGGGGAAATATTTGGGATCTGTTATAGTTTGAGTTGCTTGCTGGTGGATGTTTTCTCTAGCCAGTTGAAAATATGACTTTGGTGCTTTTGAGAGAGTTTGTTGCTAGAGGAAGAAATTTAGGACAACAGAATATAGCAGTATCGTATATGGAAATTGATGGTAGTCCCCAGAGCATGCTTGTCGAGTAAGAGTGTCAAGTATAGCTCCTTTAGGTATTTAAGAAGTAGGCAGAGAAGAATCCTTGAAAAACCAGGAGGTTTTGGGAAGAGAAGGAGGAGAAAAAGTGTTTCCAACACTGTTAAGGATAGAGTTTCTATAAGTATCAGCCACTGAGGAGAAAGCAGGCTTTTTGGTTTGGCATTTAGGAGGTCATTGTATCTAAATTAGAGTAGGTTCAGTAAGGTATGGGCTAGTGGAGAGGAGATGAAAGAGAGGAGCTGTGATGGATTAAGAAGTTAGTGGAAGTGGAGTTACGTGAAGCGGTTTGGAAAAATTGCCATTTTGGTCAGCAAAGGGACTGAAGAGGTGGGAGTATAGCTTTTGATGGTTGCCTGGATGGCGAAAGCAAGTTGAACATGTTTATAGACTTAAGGGAAAAAAAATCACTGAACAGAGAGAGCCTGAAGATAAAGGAAGGGCTAGTGGAGCAGGTTCCAGAGAAGGGGAAAGGGACTGGGGTCCAGGGCTGCAGGAGATGGCTGTTAGGTGAGTCCTGGAGAGAGAAAGTGAGTCCCCTTCTCTGAGACAGGAAGGCAGTTAAGGATGAGGCCCCTTTCCAGGGACAGAAGGTAAAAGGAGTGCTTGAATGTTGGGAGCTATTTTGTCTGTGTAGCAAGTTCATCTGCACATATGAAAGGACTGCAGAGGTTGGGTGGAAAGCTGAAGGATAATGGCAAAGGGTTGAAGAGCTTTAGTCTTTTGGGGATGGGCCAGTGTAGGAAGCCGAGAATTTATGAGATAGATAACTGAACTGCATTGAGGGGCCAGCTAAGGTTAGGGGTCTATTTTATTTTTTAAATGGAGTTTCGCTGTGTTGCCCAGGTTGGAGTGCAATGGGGCAATCTTGGCTTACTGCAACCTCCACCTCCCGGGTTCAAGCGATTCTCGTGCCTTGGCCTCCCGAGTAGCTGGGATAACAGGCACTTGCCACCAAGCCCAGCTAATTTTTGTATTTTTTAGTAGAGACGGGTTTTCACCATGTTGCCCAGGCTGGTCTTGAATTCCTGACCACAGGTGATCCACCCGCCTTGGCCTCCCAAAGTGCTGGGATTATGGGCGTGAGCTACCACGCCCAGCCAAAAATGCTATTTTAAAATGCAGATTGAGCATCCTTTATCCAAAAATCCAATATCTGAAATGCTCCAGAATCCAGAACTTTCTAAGTACAGACGTGACACCTCAAGTGGAAAATTCCACACCTGACACTTGCTTTCTGAGGGTTCAATGCGTATAAACTTTATTTCAAGCACAAAATTGTTAAAAAATATTGTATAAAATTACCTTCAGGCTATATGTATAAGGTGTATATGAAACACAGATTAATTTTTTTTTTTTTTTTTTTTAGAAAGTCTTGTTCTGTCTCCCAGGCTGGAGTGCAGTGGCTCCACCTCGGCTCACTGCAACCTCCACCCCCTGGGTTCAAGCGATTCTCCTGCCTCAGCCTCCCAAGTAGCTGCGATTATAGGCACGTGCCACCACGCCTAGCTAAGTTTTTTGTATTTTTAGTAGAGACGGAGTTTCGCCACTTTGGCCAGGCTGGTCTCAAACTCCTGACCTCAAGTGATCCATCTGCCTCGGCCTCCCAAAGTGCTGGGATTACAGGCGTGAGCCACTGCGCCCGGCCGAAACACAGATAAATTTCATGTTTAGACTTGGGTCTCATCCCTAAGATAATCTCGTTACGTATATGCAAATATTGCAAAATCCACAGAAGTCTGAAACAGTTCTGGTCCAAGTATTTTGGTTAAGGGTTACTCAACCCTCACAACTGCCAGATTTTCTGTTACAAGACTGGGCAAACCAGGACCAAGGCTAGAGAAAGCAGAGAGTTGAGTTCATCCCAGTTTGTGAGGGGAAGAGGGCCTGGTGAAACACTGAAGAGGAGAAAGCACTCTCGCTTCTCCTTGACTTCTCTCTGCACTTTCTGCCCTTTCTGTCTTCCTCAGCTTTTTTGCTAAGGAGTAAAATGCATGGTATTGTTTTGCCCTTTAACTGCACACTATCTCTTGCCTTTACTTTCTCCTCTTTTAGGAAGTTCAGCCCTCCAAGGAAGTCATTGAAAAAAAACAGAGTTGCTTTAGTAACAATTGACTCAGCATATCAGGTTCTTGTATTACAGATTCTGTATACAAGAGGAGATGTATAGATTCTATATACAGAATCTGTAATACAAGACATGTAAAATTTTACAAACTTGTAAAATTTTCATTAAAAATCTTACTTGTAGTCATCTTTAGGCCCTGGGTTTCTTCTAATTTATATAGATTTTAATGTTCCTGAAAAAGTAAATGTGGATGAACATAAATGGCTGTTGTTAGTGTATTTTAATATGTTTTATGTATGAGTATATATTTTAGTAATATAATTTTTCCTTTTAAAATAAAACATATCCAAACTCAAGTAATGCAGATATACATTTAAACAAATACATACACACATGAGCATTTGCATGCACACATGTGATATTCCCGTATTTCACTATAATGAAATGGTTGTTTTTAAGTTGGGTTTAGAGATGGTGGCCTTTAGTAGTATCTTTTGTCTTCTCTATTATTATTTATTTTGAAATGAAGTCTCGCTCTCTTACCCAGGCTGGAGTGCAGTGGTGCCATCGCGGCTCACTACCACCTCTGCCTCCTGGGCTCAAGCAATCTTTCCACCTCAGCCTCCTGAGTAGCTAGGATGACAGGCAGGCGCCACCACAGCCGCCTAATTTTTGTATTTTTTGTAGAGAGGGGGTTTTGCCACATTGTTCAGGCTGGTCTTGAACCTAGTCTTGAACCAGCCTGGGCTCAAGCAGTTCGCCCACTTCAGCCTCCCTAAATTCTGCAATTCAGGTATGAGCCACCTTGCCTGGCCTATAGAGGCACTTTTGCGCTCTTACTTCCCTCTTCTTCATCATCCCCTTTCCTTTCAAAGTAATGATCATATTTTAAAATTTAATTTACTACTGGCTTTGGGATCAAACCAATTGAACACTTTAGAATTAATTAATATTTCTCTTGGCTGCGCCTCCCAGCAAAGATACTTAACGATGAATTTTATTTTAATTAATTATTTATTTTTGAGACAGAATCTTGCTCTGTTGCCCAGGCTGGAGTGCAGTGGCACGATCTTGGTTCACTGCAGCCTCCACCTCCTGGGTTCAAGCAATTCTCCTGCCTCAGCCTCCTGAGTAGCTGTGATTACAGGTGTGTGCCACCATACCTGGCTAATTTTTGTATTTTTAGTAGGGACAGGGTTTCGTCATGTTGGCCAGGCTGGTCTCAAACTCTGGCTTCAAGCAATCTGCCTGCCTCGGCCTCCCAAAGTGCTGGGATTACAGGCGTGAGCCACAGCATCTGGCCTTAATGATGCATTTTAACTTAAAACCTATATTGAGGTCGGGCACAATGGCTTATGCCTGTAATCGCAACACTTTGGGAAGCCTAGATGGGAGGGTCGCTTGAGCCCAGGAGTTCAGAGGTTACAGTGACCCTTGATTGCGCCACTGTATTCCAGCCCGGGTGACAGAAAGAGACCCTGTTTCTTAAAAAAAAAAAAACCCTCACAAAGCCCCCCTAAAACACCTATATTGATTTCAGAAGTTAAGGATTAACAAAGGTTTTGTCATAAGTATATAGAGGAACTATGGGCTACTTTAATCCATGATAGAGAATGTGGAGATACTATTATCGGTAGTCAACTTTTACGCTTTTTCATATTGTGATGAGAGATGGTAGTATCTCTGAATTCTTATATTTATTAAACACTCTTTATCTTTAGGTCAGAAATGTGGCCAGATGTCCAAGTACTCTCTTTTCTTTAAAAGTTTCAGTAAGTTACTGGATCTGAGTGTCTAATAAACAGCTTTTATAATGTCTTTAGTATCCATCTTGGCAGGTTTCTTCCCTCTGCAGGTCTCATTTAAAATGATGATGGGCCAGGTAAGGTGGCTCACACCTGTAATCCCAGCATTTTGGGAGGCTGAGGTGGGAGGATCTCTTGAGGGTAAGGAGTTCGAGACCAGCCTGGGCAACATGGTGAGACCACCCCATCTCTACCCCCGCCCCTCCCCCCCAAAAAAAAGATTAGCTGGTATGGTGGCGTGTACCTATAGTCCCAGCTGCTCAGGAGGCAGAGGCAGGAGGATCCCTTGAGCACAGGAGTTCGAGGTTGCAGTGAGCTATAATCATACCATTGCACTTCAGCCTGGGTGACAGAGCGAGACCCCATCTTTAAAAAACCAAAAACCAAAAAAACCACACAAAACAACAATAAATGATGATGAAGCAGTCCTCATTCTTTATAATGTGGTTGTGTATATAGACACAGATGTTCATTGTCACAGTATATAACTACCTTTGAGGTCAGGATGACTGACTTCTTTAGTCTTTGCAATCTAGATTTTATGATTGGCTTCTAAGTTACTTACATGTTTCTTGAGGACAGGAACTATTTACTGCATCTTTGCTGCTTATCACACTATGTGTGTATTAGGTATGAAATAAATATTTGTTGAATAAATGAATATATGAATGTTATAGCTGAAAGTCTGTACATCATGCCTTATCCAAGGCATTAACAATAACATTTCTTCCTTACCCGTAGCTATTGTCTCTTGATAACAATAAAAATAGGTAATAGTAAATCTTCAATAAATAATATCTATGTGCCGGAATTGAAAATATAGTTAGTTTTTGAGATGAGATCTCACCGTGTTGCCCAGGCATACATACCTGCCTGGCATACATACATACATATATGCCTGTAGATGTACAGTGGCTATCTGCAGGCCTGATCATAGTGCACTGCAGCCTCGAATAATAGCTTCTCCAAGGTCACACCCAGCAGCATTAGGGTGAGCTTTGAAACCAGTTATGTTTTATTCCAAAGTGTCCACTCTTAATTCTCTTATTGCCCCCGCTTCCTCTCTCTCTCTCTCTGTGTGTATGTATGTTTGTATGTATGTGTGTATAACTTAATACTACACAGCAGTAGAGTTCATGATAAATAGTGCTTATTGGTAGAAGGGGAGGCAAATAGAATTCCAAAGATAACTACAATTTACAATATTAATGAATACCAAATTTCAACAATGTTAAAAAATAATTTGTTGGGAGGGGTTAAGCATTTTCTTATTTAACTCATTCTAGCAGAAGCCCAGACAGCTTCCAAACCCCATCCTGTTGTTTTTCTAACTGAAAAGTGTTAATTTTTTTCAAATTTGTGTTTACATGAGAAAAAGGAATCGTATATAAGCTATTATTTTTACTCTTGCCAGTGTTGATTTTTCTTTTGCCTTCATTCATTCAGAAAACATTTATTGATTAGTGATAATGAGCTGCAAACCTCACTAGGGGTTGGAGATAAATAGCAAAGTCTCTGGCTTTTTAAGAGTTCACAGACTCGGAGGGAAGAGAAACAGAAACAGGCAATTACAGTTGAGTGTAGGAAGGTATATAAATAGATATACAAAGTACTTTAGAAGCACTAAGAAAATGGGGCCGGGCGTGGTGACTCACACCTGTAATCCCAGTACTTCGGGAGGCTGAGGCAGGCAGATCACGAGGTCAGGAGTTCGAGACCAGCCTGACCAACATGGTGAAACCCCGTCTCTACTAAAAATACAAAAATTAGCCGGGCATGGTGGCACGCACCTGTAATCCCAGCTACTCAGGAGGCTGAGGCAGGAGAATCGCCTGAATCCGGGAGGCAGATGTTGCAGTGAACTGAGATCACGTGCCGCTGCACTCCGGTGACAAAGTGAGACTGTCTCAAAATAAATAAATAAAGGAAAATTTTAAATAAAGGAACATTTTTGGTACGCTTGAGGGAGATGAATGCTATAAAAGCATTATAAACTGAAGTTCTATGGAAGCTCACTTAAAGATATTGACCAAGTTTATTTCATCTCCTATTCATTTTCCTCCCTCCTGTATTTGAAGCAAATTCCACATAACGTTTTTTTCATAAGTATTTCAGTATTTACTTCTCAAAGACAAGGATTAAAAAAAACCCGTTTTCAAAGCTTTAAAAAATAATTTGACATGAACTCAATCTGAAGGGCATATAAAATAAAATGTTCATTAGGTGGCTGAGGAGGGAAGAAAGGCAGAGAGATGTGAGAGATCATTGAGGGTTCACAGACCTATTCTTTGGGTGCTAATAATGTCTGGTGAGGTGTGTGGGGGAAGTAGTGAGAAAGAAGATTGGCAAATAGGGCCCAAAACACAAAGGCTCTTGAACATAGACGCCTGCTTTACTTTTTGGACGTGGGAAGCTGTTAAAGGGTTTTAGACAGATTAATAATAACATGTTTAGACTAATAGTTTAGATAATGGCATGTTCAGGGCAGGCGCAAGTTAAGAGTGAATTCAGAAACAAAAAGTACATTTTGGAAGGTTATTGTGGTAGTTCAGGTAAGAAAAAGTTGATAATAGTTCGAAATAAGTTTGTGTTTTGTTTTTTTGAGATGGAGTCTCGCTCTGTCGCCCAGGCTGGAGTGCAGCAGTGCGATCTCGGCTCACTGCAACCTCCACCTCCTGGGTTCAAGCGATTCTCCTGCTTCAGCCTCCCGAGTAGCTGGGACTACAGGTGTGTGCCACCATGCCCGACTAATTTTTTGTATTTTTAGTAGAGGTGGGGTTTCACTGTGTTAACCAGGATGGTCTCGATCTCCTGATCTCGTGATCCACCTGCTTTGGCCTCCCAAATTGCTGGGATTACAGGCGTGAGCCACCGCGCCTGGCCTGAAATAAGGTTTTATCAGTAGAATTCAGCAGAAACTGATTCATGACATATTTAGGAAGTAGAATTTGGATTAAATTTAGGGTTGAGGAAGAGGGGAGGGTTTGCAGCTCACTTCTTGGTTTCTGGCTTATGCAGCTGGGCACGTGGCAAAACTGTTACTAGAAGAGGAGCAGATGGACATGCTAAAGATTTATTTACAGGGTTGCTGCATACAACTACAATGTAAAGGGACTCCTGCAAATATGTAATGAGGTGGCCCTGGTTTGCCTGGTCATCTAGTTTAGGTATTTTGACCAGTCATTCTAATATTAGCTCCTAATTAAGCATGACTTTGGTCATAGTAGACATCCAATAAAACGTGGTTCAGGGAGCGAATAAATACATAAAGTCCAAACCCGTGTGTTTAATGTATAAACCCTGTGGGTCAACACAATCTGATAGTTTATTGATTGATTCTAGGGACTGTTAGCACAGAAGAGATAGTGAAATATTTACTCTTTCGTTCCATGGGCTAATTATTGGCTAGGTATGTATTTTACCATTATTTTTATGTATGTACCCTGCCAGTTTTTTTAAACCAGGGAGCAAATAAATACATAAAGTCCAAACCCCTATCTTTAACTTATAAACTCTGAGGGTCAACACAATCAAATAGTTTATTGATTGATTCTAGGGACTATTAGCACAGAAGAGATAGTAAAATATTTACTCCTTTGTTCCATGGGTTAATTATTGGCTAGGTATATGTATTTTATTATTTTTATGTATGTACCCTACCACTTTTTAAAAAACCATTTGATAAAACACAGGAAAAAGTTTGGAATTTGAAAAATATGTCTCTACATGGGAATATTTCTGAGAAGTGTTATTTACTGAACTAAGGATATTTTGGAGAAAGTGTATTGAACATTCTTAAATTTTATTTCATTTTTTAAATTGTTTTAGTTGCCCAATAAAAATGGTATATATTTATGGTGTACAACATGATGTTTTGAAATATGTATGTGTTGTGGAATGGCTGAGTAGAGCTAATTAACGTACATTACCTCACATTCTTACTTTTTTGTGGTGAGAACACTTAAAATCTATTCTCAGTGATTTTCAAGTATACAGTGCATTGTTATTGACTATAATCACCTCGAGCATCTTTTTAAAGCTTTTTTGGATAAAATTCAAAAAGAGGTTATTTTAATCCATCTAAAATTGTGTCTTTACTGTAGACACTGAAATTTATTTAGAAATCAACACTACAATTAATGACTTAAGAGTTTTCAGTATAATGTTCAATCTAGGTGTTGGCTAGCTTTATAACAAGAATAAAGCACTCAAATAGGCAAAGATGTTTTAGTTTCTCCCCCTGCCAAAAACAAGGTTGGGAAAAGGTCTCTATTTTGAAAGCATTACAAGCAATTGGAGCTTCAGACTGGCCTTTTGGTTAATATTTACTGTTTATCTACTGAAACCTAGACAAAAATGTCACCTTGCCCTTTGAACAGATATATGATTACTTTGTGAGGTAATGGGTCTGGGGAGGGAAAAGAAAAGGAGAGAGGGAGAGAGAGAACATACCTCTCCTTGCCTATCTTAGAGAAGCAACATCTGGTGTATGGAAACTCAGCTTGCAGCTGAGTCAGACAGCCTTGGATTTGGATACCAGCTCTGCTACTCATTAGCTGAATGAATTCGGGCAAGTTAACTAACCTTTTTGTATTAGCTTCCTTATTTGTGAAATGCCAGTAATACTGCTTGACTTCCAGGGTGGTTGTGAGAATGAGAGATCCTGTCAGTCACTGCTAGCCATTGCTGTCGTTATCCAGAGGCTCAGTCAGTGGCATCCATTGGGCTAGCAAGGCTCAATGTCGATTAGCTTCATTATGACGTTTCTGTTGTCCCATCAGGGAATTCTTCTTGGGTAAGGGCAGGTACAGGGTGGGATTGTAACAGTTATTCCTTTCTCTTCCCCCTGAATGTATAAAGAAATCAGTTATTGTTTTACTAGTTTTAGACCTATTCAACTATTTTTCATTACTTATGTCTCTGACACCATGCTACAGATCACTGTAACTTAGGACAGGGACCTAACTGGTACTGTTCCTTTAATTCCTGGTCTACAGAATGAGGCTAATTTCACTAAACCTTTGAACCACTCCAGGAAAGTTTCAAGAATTAAAGGAGATCAGATCGTACCCAATTCTTTCAAGTCTCTTATAGGCTATATAATAAAAATAAGGTGGAATTTTAACCCCACAAAGAGGGTTCCTGAGGAGGAAGTTAAGAGAGGAAGGTCTAAGAGTGAAATTTAAATGTATTTATCTACTAAAGCATTTGCCTTCTTGACAGAATACTTCCTGCAAGTTACTCAGTCTTTTAGGTGCTCTGTTTTCACATATGTCAAGTAGAGACAAAACATCTAAGTTCTGGGGTTGTTGTCGTTGATTTCATAATAAAATACAGGGAAACTACCATAGTGCCTGGGACATAATAGTTGCTCAGATATCCTTTTAGTAGGAAATACCCATCTTTGATATCTTCATTGGATTTTTTTTTTTTTTTTTTTGAAATGGAGTCTTGCTCTGTCCCCCCAGGCTGGAGTGCAGTGGTGCGATCTTGACTCACTGCATCCTCCATCTCCTGGGTTCAAGCGATTCTCCTACCTCAGCCTCCGGAGTAGCTGGGATTACAAGTGTGTGCCACCACACCCAGCTAATTTTTGTATTTTTAGTAGAGATGGGGTTTCGCCATGTTGGCCAGGCTGGTCTCAAACTCCTGATCTCAGGTGATTCTCCTGTCTTGACCTCCCAAAGTGCTGGGATTACAGGCGTGAGCCACCGAGCCCGGCCTTCGTTGAGTATTAAGTAGCCATCCACACAGGGACCCTGAGGATGTTGAATAATACCAAGTCTATCCTACAGTTTCTCTTTTGATTGGATTTTGGGGTTCGAGGTTTAAAAAACATTCTGGTAATTATGTAATAAGACTATTAGACTTGTCATGGTAAGTTAGAATAGGCTTATTGTTTACAGAACCTAATTTTATCTTAGCAATAGTGAAGTGTATGGTAAGGAAAGGCCTGGTTTCCTTCCTTGACATCAGTCCCAAGATCACAGGTGTGAATCTTGTTAAAACTTTAGAAAAGATTTGTGTATTCATACTGCCCCTTGAGATAACTTACTTAGGAAGTAAAATCATCTTTATTTTTCTCTCAAATTAGCCTGTTTAAAGATTTATTAGGTGTCTGGGAGGCTGGGATTTAGTGAATGAATTTATGTCTACCTTGTGAGTATTGGCCATAGGTTTATCGACTTCAAGTTTAATTAGAGTTTGAGACTGATTGTGTCCTCATGGCATAGATTTTCCCTCTTGTCTGTGCCTCCTAGATAATTTCAGTTGTTCTCAAGATGAGTACAAGGTCTTTTCAATCTTTATTGAAATGTGGCAATCAGAGTTGCAGTGTTAAGATTTTGAGGCCTGGCGCAATGGCTCACACCTGTAATCCCAGCGTTTTTGGAGGCTGAGGCGGGAGGCTCACATGAGCCCAGGAATTCAAACTAGACTTGACAACATCGGGAGACCCCATCTCTAGAAACAATTAAAAAAAGAAAACACCAGGTATGGTGGTGCTTGCCTAGGAGGCTGAGGTGGAAGGATTGCTTGAGCCCAAGTCAGGGCCACAGTGAGCCATGATTGTGTGCTGCATTCCAGCCTGGGTGACAGAGTGAGACCTTGTCTCAAAAAAAAAAAAAAAAAACCCAAAAAAGATTTTATTTGAGCTTATTTTAATGACTGTTTATTGACTTCTCTTTTCTGGGTTTAAGAGATCATTTCTTATCTTTCAAGCATTATGCTTAGTGAAAGCAGCCAGGCGAAAAAGACCACATGTTGTATGATTCCATCTATGTGAAATGTCTAGAAGAGGCAGATCCATAGAGAAAGTAGATGAGTGGTTTCCAGGAGATTGGGGGAAGAATGAGTTGGGCCTGACTGCTAATGGGTATGGTGTTTCTTTATGGGGAATTAGAAGGGTGGTGATGGTTGCACCACAGTGAATGTACTAAAAATCACTTAATTGTACACTTTAAAATGGAGAATTTTGTTATGTAAACTGTATCTCAATAATGATAAAAGCCAAATGGGCCAAGCAACAATCCCCTAGAGCCTTTATTATTAGCTTTTCTGTTTACTAAAGGCCCCAAATTAGCCTTTCCTCTTTAAGCAATTACTTTTTTCAATAAAATATCTTCCAGTATAATGAGGGATGTTTAAAAAAGGAGAGGTGATAGTTATGGAATTGTGCCAAAAGCTTTTAATTTAGTTTTTAAAATTAGTTTTTAATTATAAAATACACATAAAATTTACCATCTTAACAATTTTTTAATTATACAGTTCAGTGGCATTAAGTGCATTCACACTGTTGAGCGACCATCAGTATCATCCATCCCCAGAACTCTTCATCTTGCAAAACAAACTCCATACCCATTAAACACTAACTCCCTGATCCCCTCCTCCCAGCCCCTGGCAGCCACCCTCCCACTTTCTCTTAGGAATTCGACTACCCTGGCTACCTCTTAAAAGTGGGATCATACAGTATTTTTACTTTTGTGGCTAACTTATTTCACCTAGCATGATTTTTCAAGATTTATTCATGGTAGCTTGTGTCAGAATTTCCTTCCTTTTTAAGGCTAAATAGGATTCCATTGTATGGATAGACCATACTGTGTTTATTCATGGAAAAACTATTTTAAAGCAGTAATCCTTTGCCTTACCTACCCTTTGTTCTTCCTGGCTCATCCCCCCAAAGGCAACTGTAGCAGGTCCTGGAATAACATGTTATTTGCTTATAATGTTGATGAGAAAGAAAATTGACTTTCTGCTGGGGACACCGTCCCTGTGGCGTTTGCACATTATCCTCATGTCTGTGTGGGTTTCCTCCCACATCCCAAAGCTGTGCACATTAGGTTAATTGGCGTGTCTACACTGTCCCAATGTGACTGAGCATGCCCTGTGATGGTTCCTGCCTGATACCCTGAGCTGCTGGAGAGGCTTCTACACCCACGACCCTGATCTAGAATCATTGGGCAAATTATCATCTTGTTTTTACTGATCTTTCTTAAATACATGTATAGCCCACATTTATTTCCACGTTTAATGCTAGAAGTGTTTTAGACTATACTTAGAAGTTTGGTGATGTTTTTGTGACCAGAAATATGCCATAGGAACTTAACTCTTGTTTATATCAATTAGCCTACAGTAATTTTTTTTTGTTTTTTTGAGGCCATGTTTCACTCTGCCACCCAGGCTGGAGTGCAGTGGCGCTATCTTGACTTACTGCAACCTCCGCCTCCCTAGTGCAAGCAGTTCTCGTGCCACGGCCCCCCAAGTAGCTGGGACTACACGTGTGTACCACCCTGCCCAGCTAATTTTTGTATTTTTAGTAGAGACGGGGTTTCACCACGTTGGCCAGGCTGATCTCAAACTCCTGACCTCAAGTGATCCTCCCGCATTAGCCTCCCAAAGGGCTAGGATTACAGGCGTGAGCCACTGCGCCTGGCCAAAAAATTGCTTTTGTTATACTACGTTGTTTGGCTGAAAGTCACAATTTCTGAGAACCTACCAATGACATTACCTGAGGACTTATACTTTCTCTTTCAGCTATTTCTAATGGTACTTATCTATATGATTTTAAATAATATACTTTCTTGACTTTTTTTTTGAGACAGTTTCGCTCTATCATCCAGGCTGGAGTGCAGTGGCGTGATCTCGGCTCACTGAACCTCCGCCTCCCAGGTTCAAGCGATTCTCCCTGCCTCAGCCTCCTGAGTACCTGGGATTACAGGCGTCTGCCACCTTGCCTGGCTAATTTTTGTAGTTTTAGTAGAGACAATGTTTCACGATGTTTCGCTGTGTTGGCCAGGCTAGTCTTTTGTGATCTGCCCACCTTGGCCTCCCAAAGTGGTGAGATTACAGGCGTGAGCCACCACGCCCGGCCACTTTCTTGATTTTTACTTCTGTTTCATACGTTCTTTCTTCATGTCCTGCTGTGATAGCTGACAATTTTGCTCACTTTTGTTCTCACATCCCTTTCCCATGACTTTTCACGGTAGGTGTGTTTCAATTTTTGGTTCTTTTACTTTTCAAAATTTAAGTAATACATTAACATCTTTATTTCTTGTTCCATCAAATGTGGACAGTATCTTTTGGCTCCTGCTTTTTAAGATGAGGATATCAGTGCCTTTGCCCTCCACTTTCTTTAAGCTGTTCAGCCTACCTTCCAATCTATGTTTACTTTGTATTGTTGAGGCTGATCCATTTTAGGTTCTCTTTTATTTTTATTTTTTTGAGATGGAGTTTCGTTCTTGTTACCCAGGTTGGAGTGCAATGGCGTGATCTCGGCTTACCACAACCTCTGGCTCCGAGGTTCGGGCAATTCTCCTGCCTCAGCCTCCCGAGTAGCTGGGCTTACAGGAATGCGCCAACACTCCTGGCTAATTTTTCTATTTTTAGTAGAGACGGGGTTTCTCCATGTTGGTCTCCATGAGGCTGGTCTTGAACTCCTGACCTCAGGTGATCCGCCTGCCTTGGCCTCCCAAAGTGCTGGGATTACAGGCATGAGCCACCACGCCCAGCCAATCCATGTATGTTCTATAACCATTAGTCAGCCTTCCAATAAAGTAGGAAATCAGTACTCAGTGCTTACATTATTTTGATTGTGAAAATATCATTCGCAGCATAACCATTGATCACTTTGATTACATTTTTGCATACAGCTTTTTTCCCCTAGAAATTGTTATTGTCCCCTTTCCCCCTTGTATTCCTTTTTCTCTTTTTTTTTTTTTTGAGACAGGATCTTGCTCTGTTGCCCAGGCTAGAGTACAATGGTGTGATCATGGCTCACTGCTGTAACCTTGGACTCCTGGGCTCAAACAGTCCTCCTGTCTCAGCCTCCTGTGGAGCTGGGACTGCAGGCACGTGCTACCACATCCAGATAATTTATTTGTAGAGATGGGGTCTCACTGTGTTGTCCAGGCTGGTCTCAAACTTCTCGCTTAAGTGATCCTCCCACCTTGGCCTTCCAAAGTGTTGGGATTACAGGTGTGAGCCACCATGTTTGGCCGTAGGTTTTTTGTTCTTTGTTTGTTTGTTTATGCATTGTATTTTCATGCATGGGAGCCCTTTGAATTTGGAGATTTCCTCTAATAGTAGCCACTAGCCACATATTTGGCTAAAGTTGTTAAAATGAATTAAACATACAGTTCCTACATTGCACCAGTCACATTTCAAGTACTCAATAGCTACATGTGGCTAGTGCAGAACATTTCCTTCATCAAAGAAAGTTCTGTTGGTTAGCACTGGTCTGCAGGCTCAGTGAAATTGCAAACAATATGATATCTTTTTAAAAACTTGAGACAGGCCAGGTGTGGTGGCTCGTACCTGTAATCCCAGCACTGTAGGAAATGGAAGTGGAAGGATTGCTTGAGGCCAGGAGTTTGAGGCCAGCCTGGGCAACACAGTGAGATCCCATCTCTACCAAAACAAAAAAATTTATTTATTATATATTACAAGGCAATAGGGACAGTTAGAGTATAAACTGACAAAATCCAGAAAGAAGCTGAAGAGAAAAAAATATGAGGTAGAAGCCATCATAGAAGCAACAATAAGAAAAAATGTGTCTTAGCATATAGCCAAGGACAGAGGGATTGGGCTTTAGGAAATCACAAAATGAAATGTTAAGAAAATAAAATTGTGAAAATGCTTATGGAGAAGAAGGATAGATATGGAGAAAGATAAAGGACACAAATACACATAAGTGAAATTCCAGAAGAGAACAACTAATGAACTAGAAAAATATTTATAATGGAAGATTTTTTTCCTGAAATAAAGATTAGAATCTTTTTTGTTCCAAGAAATTGTCAAAATGGTAAAACAACCAAATCATAATCATACTGTTATTTAGTGAACTTTAAGGATCAAGAATTATAGGGACATCCACACAGAAATGCTCAGTGCTAGGAGACAGTGAAACAATGCCTGCAAAGTTCTGAGGAAATTGTAACCTAAGAGTTTTATATTCAGCCAATTCATTCTTCAAGTAAAGGCCGTGGACCAACATTTTCAAGTATGCAGAAATTCAGGGACTGTAGCACCCATTGGCCTTTCTTGGATGGGGGAACTATTTGGTATTGAATCTAGCAGATTAAAGGATCGATCAATAGAAAGAACCCTAGAATGGAGAAACTGATTTTTAAAAAAACTAGAAATGAGCATTGAGTTCATTTAATATAAAACTAGCTATAAAATATTTGGGGGAGTGGAGAAGTTGAAATGTTAACTTCCATATCTTTCACAGTAAAGTGACAGTAGATGCTGGGTCTAAAACTTATTTGTGTATTATAGGCAAAATATGGATGCATTTATAATATTTTTTCTTACTTTATTTTTTGAAGCGGGGTCTTGCTTTGTAGCCCAGGCTGGAGTGCAGTGGCGTGATCATGACTCACTGTAGTCTTGACCTCCTGGGCTGAAGTGATCCTCCTACCTCAGCTTCCCGAGCAGCTGGGACCACAGCCCCATACCACCATGCCCGGCTAATTTAAAAATTTTTTAGAGATGGTCTCACTATGTTGCCCAGGCCGAGGCAATCCTCCCACCTTGGCCTCCCAAAGTGTTGTGATTATAGGCATGAGCCACTGCACCTGCCTTGTTTTTTTAGACAGTTAAGAACTAATGTCTTAATGACCAAACATTTACTTGAAGATTAGCATTCATATATTTAACAAATGAATGTTGTGTGCTTACTCTATACGCCGGGCAGTATTGTAGGCACTTGGGATATACATTAGTGAACAAAACACAGGAAAGTTTCTTTCCCGCATAGACATTACATTCTAGCAGAGGTACACAGACATAGGTGAGTGGTATAGCATATTATAAGGTGATATGTATTTGGGGAGGTAATAAGAGGTATAAGGAGGATTTGGGTTACAAGTACGGTCAGGGTTTTGCTGAGAAGGTAACATTTGAGCAGACACTTACTTTTGAGACATCTGGTTAGACATCAAAGAGGAGATACATGTACAAATCTGAGTTATGGAGACAGGTCTAGAGTGGAGATGTACATTTGGGAGTTGTTGGTATATAAATGAAATTTAAGTCATGAGACAGAGTGAGATAACCAAAGGAGTGATTGTAGACAAACTTAAGACTAAGGACTAAGCCCTGGGGTTTGCAGCATTAGGTGGTAAAAGGAGGCTCCAGCAAGAGTGAGGAGGCATGGTCAGTGAGGTGAGAGGAAACCAAGAGATTGGGTCATGGGAGCCAAGTGAGGAAAGTGAATCACAGAGAGTGCGTATCTGTCAGATGCTGCCGCTGCAAGTCACGTGAGGGCTGAGAATTGGTCATAAGTGACCTTGATGGACAGTTTTGGTGAAGTTGTGGGCAAAGAATGACCTGATTGAAATGAACTTTTTTTTTTTTTTTTTTTTTTGGAGGCAGGGTCTCACTGTCGCCCAGGCCGAACTGCAGTGGTGCAATCACAGCTCACTGCAGCCTCGACCTCCTAGGTTGAGGTGATCCTTCCACCTCAGCCTCCTGGGTAGCTGGGACTACAGGTGCATGCTACCATGCCTGGCTAATTTTTTAATTTTTTTGTAGAGATGAGGGTCTCGCTGTGTTGCCCAGGCTGGTCTCTAAGTACTGGGCTTAAGCAATTCTCCTGCCTTGGCCTCCCAAAGAGCTGGGATTATAGGTGTGCACCACTGCACCCAACCTTGAAGTTACTTTAAAGGATATGAAATGAGGCAAATTTGAGAAATGGAGGTGGTGGAGAAATGGGATCAAGAGTTTTTGCTTGGCCGGGCACGGTGGCTCATGCCTGTAATCCCAGCATTTTGGGAGGCCGAGGTGGGTGGATCATCTGAAGTAAGGAGTTCAAGACCTGCCTGACCAACATGGTGAAATCCCATCTCTATTAAAAATACAAAATTAGCCAGATGTGGTGGCGCACGCCTATAATCCCAGCTACTTGGGAGGCTGAGGCAGGAGAATCGCTTGAACCCAGGAGGTGGCGGTTGCAGTGAGCTGAGACACACCATTGCACTCCAGCCTCGGCAACAAGAGCAAAACTCCACCTCAAAAAAAAAAAAAGGAGGTTTTGCTCATTTTAAGCAGGGGAGAAAGAATGGCTTGTTTGTATCCTGATGAGAATGATCCAGTAGAGGATGCAGAGAAAGAGAGGGGAGAGGTGCTCAAGCAGTGAAGGAGGGGCTTCAAAAAGAGGGGATAGGCATTAGGTAGGAACACAAATGGTTTGTGGGAACAGGCTGAAGACAGTGTATGTGGGCTTAGTTGCTGGCAGGTGGATTAGATGCGGTAGTGAATCTTCTCTTCTGGTTGATTTCTAGGTGAAGTAAGAAGGTCAGCCACTGAGAGGATGGGGAGGTGGTATTAGAGATTTGAGGGGTGAGGAGAATAGGGAAAAGAGGATGGGACAGAAAGTAGCAGAAAGGGCTCACTTCAGGTTCAGGGTTATGAATTTAAAGTGAAACCATCCGTTGGGTGTGTTTGTGTTTCTGTGTGTTTCCAGCCATATTTAGCTACCTAGGTGCTGGTGCAGAGGCAAAGAGGCAAATTGTAAAGTGTGTGATTGTGCCAAGCCTGTGTGATGAAACAAAAGAAGGGGTAGGGTAAGGGAATTGAGATCGTGGGCGAGGGAATGGGATTGACTTTGGAGTTAAAATTGTTTTGTTGTTGAGTTTAAATTCTCATGTTGTAACTTTTGTTTAAAAAGAGCATGTTACAACATCTCATTTTCACAAAAAGTTCTCTGTTCTTTCTTCCATCCTTTTATTTGTAGTATGCCTGGAGAAATGTCTAATGATCTGTAAATTCTGTTGATGGTTCCCAGTGGCAGGATTTTGAGCACATTTTCATTTCTTTCAGAAGATGAAGATAAAGGTCTGAGTTCTAAAGTCAGGCACCTCACTTTCTCTTCCACCTCTCACTTAGTAGCTCACTGACTTTGGGCAAATCACATGCCATTTCAGAGCCTGTATTTCTTTATCTGGAAAAGATGAGAATCAAATGTATTTAAAAAAATGTAGAAATGCTAAGGAAATTGCAAAATGCCATGCAAATGGTAGTTATTATTAGAAGTAGTCTTAATTTCCAGAAACTGTGCTCTTCTGTTTTGGAGAGGCCTTATTCTAAAGCTGTAGTTCTTCATTACTACATTAGGAGAAGGCACTTATGCAGGAATCATAGGTAGGATGACTCAATTTTATCGAAGCCTTCTTTGTCTGTTTTTAGAAATTCATTTTTAATAATGGTAGCTTTAAAATCATAGTGAAATTTTGAGTACTTAACAGGACCATCAAAGTGTCTTTTTAAAAGATAAATCATTCCTGTAACATTTCATATTCAGAATAATTTTATAGATTTAGTGGGATAAATGTTCAAGGTGAAAATCTGAAGGTGAATTATACTTATGTAATAGAATAGCTTTGCTACCAGGTAAGCTCATATATTTGGAATGTGTTTTCCCACACATTTGTGAAAGCAAACAGAGGTCTTTTACTCCAAGTTACAGGTAAAACCATGACATTTTGCAAGCTCTAAAATGATTGGATTTTCTAGTCATCAAAGGTTTAACCTGAAGGGTACAGACAAACTGACATGCCAAAACAAGAAGCCTGGCCCTGTTATTTGTAAACATAGGGACATTGGATTTTCCAGTACTTGCTGGAATCAGTTTTGACAAGCCTTCTCAAAAGAGGCCAGCTTTATCAACATCATCAAACTGTTTTGAGTTGAGTTATCCGAAGATGTTACAAATCACCAAACTTTATCCCTCCATTGCTACCTCGGTTTGAAATTCCAAACCACCTTTAAGAAAATAACCTTGGCCCAGTTAGCCGGGTATGTCATAAAAATAGCTTTGAAAAAGGGTAAGTATGTATCAGTCCAGAAGTAAGAGCATTAATGCTGACTCTTTCTCCCTACAAACCATTTTTATAAAGCATAATCAAGATACTTTAGATAGTTATGTCCAGTGTTTAGAGAACCTGTAGTTGTTTTTTTAACTGCAAAGACTTTAACCAGTTGGACTCTTTGAACCTTCGTATCATTAAGCTTGTCCTGGATCACTCATTTTCTCTAGTTTCTCAAGCTCTTAACCCAGTCTTTTGTTTTCTCACTGATTACCCAAGTTCTTGCCTCTTGTTTCATACCTATGATTGAAGCCACCAGCCATAAACTACAACTTTCTGCATCATCACCTTCCCTGCTTCCCTAAACACAGCATAGCTACATTATCATTCAAGTCTCAGAAGGATAGCGTGTTTCTCCTTCTATTTAAGGAAAATTCCTTCATCTTTGCTCCTAGTTTCATTTATCCCTTTTCCTCTGAGATCTGGATCCCCAAATTTCACATCCTCTGGCTTCAGTCTCTCACTTTCTATTCTGTTTTCTCCTACAGACCGAGCATGCTTGAGTATTTTTATCTACCAATACTAAATGGAAAAGTCCTTGACTCTGCAACCCGTTTTAGTTATTGTCCTTCTGTTTGCCTTTTTCAAACTAGACTCGAAGAAATTCACATGTTCCATTGACGACTCAGCCCACTCTAGTCTGACCCCTTACAGCCTTCACTCCACTGATTTTAACCAAGAACAGCGACCTCACGCTACTACACAGTGGACATTCCTTCTCCACGTTCCTTCTTGTGTGGTGCTGCATTACTTACTTACTAGGGCCTTACTTACTAGGCTTCCTGCATCTTTTAACTCCCTAGCTTCCTTCATACCCTTCTACCACCCTCTCCAGCTTTCCCTTCTCTGGTTTCTTTATGAACTATTCTTGCCCCTCCCTTTAACTATGGCATTCCCTGGGACTCTGTCCTCACACTGCAGATTCTCACTGCATGATGACAAAGCTTAGTTAACACAGTTGAGGGCTCCCCAAACTGTGTCAGCCTTCCACTTTCAGACTTGAATATTAAGCAGCTGGCTTCACATCTCATTCATTCAGTGAATTGTTGATTCATCAATATTCTGATCATCTACCATCACCAGACTGGGTCTTAAAAGACTGAGTAATGAAAATACAGGTTCTGCTGTGTCAATGGGAAAGACAGGGAGAAAAACCAGACAGTGGCCACACAGTGAATCATGTATTCCGAGAGAAGCAAGCAAAGGGTGCCGTGAGCACAAAGCAATAGCGACAATCACTGGTTCTGAGGGCTTTTCAGGACGTTATCCTTGGGACCTTAAGTTAATCAAACATGCAGGAAGAGAGATTCTTTTCCTCATTTCTCACATTTCTTACCTCAGTCACTCAGTCACCTAAATTTTAAAAACCCAGTTATCCTTGGCTTCTTTGTCATGTTAGGTTTTCAGTCAGACACCAAGTTCTACTCATTTCAGTCCCAAGATAGACCTCAAGTCCAGCCCACTCCGCCAGTTGCACTACCTCTGTCCTGATTCAAGGCCTCGCCATCTGTCACCTGCATTACTGCAGTAGACGCAAGTCAGCTCCATGCTTTGATCTCGTTGGATCTACCTTTCCAAGGCCAGCAGAAATGGGCACCTGACTTAGTCACTGCTCTGTGTGAAAGTCTCTCAGTCCTGCAGCAGATATTCTCCAGCCTCTCATCAGAGTCCGAGAGGCAGAGCGCCCCTAAATCTGTCTCTATATAGCAGGTCCGAGTGCTGCAGATTCTGATTCTGTAGAGCTGCTGGACTGGATGCTTTGTTTTTAAATTCCCTAAGAGATTTTGACACCTGACCAGACTGAGAAACCCTTGGCCTGCAAGGATAAAGTCTGAGTCCCTCTGCCTGTGCACAAGGCCCTTTGTGACCTGGCTTCAGCTTCGCAGTCGGCTGCATTTCCTGTCACATCCTTTGCCACACTTGACCCTCACATTCCAGCAATATTGACCCATGCATTCCCTTACCATCACACCATTTTGTGTCTCCCTTCATTTGTCCCTTTACGTAATTGCCCTTCTTTTTCTCTTAACCTGGGTGAGGTATCTTTCCTTTGTTCCCATGGCAGAGATCAGTGCACAATGATGTTTGCCAGTCATTTCTGACTCTCATCCTCTCATTTTTCTGTATCAATTTATTAAAGATTGCATTAGAGGGTTCAACATTGTCATCTTACAATGTACATAAACAAGCTTTTGCTTTTTTCTCTTAAATGACTTTCAGTTTATGTAAGAAAAAGTATAATTTATCAACAAGTGCATTTTTAAGTGACTTGTTTGGTTTTGAAACTGAAGATATATTAGAATGTAGTTTGGTGATTAATGATATCAAAAATAGACCAAAACAACAACTGCTTTCAGTGACCCAGAGTTTGGGATTCTTGAACTTTGCATTTGAAACAAGCTGATTAAATTTTATAATTTTTATGTTTGTAAATGACAAAGGTTTGGGGCTGCCATTTTCAAGCTTTTCTTTGCACGTAATTTGGGGTGTGGATGGTATTGATTCTCAATAAGTCAGAAGTTAAGTTGATAATTTGTCACTGTATTTTTGTTTTTTAATGTTGGCTTTTGAGGTAGTAGATTCATCTTGATGTTCTGCGTAAGAATTTTGATTAGGTAAACACAGTTTTTGGAGCTGGAGATTGTGACAGAACTTTGCAGAAGTATCATTTCAAAGATGTCAGAATCTGAGTTCTGTCTTGGTATAACGGGTGTAAATTACACAAGGGATGACTGTGAATGTTAAAAGTTATAGTGGTCAGAATCACCACCACCTAGCCTTGGTTGCAATACTAATTATGCCTACCTGAGTCATGAGCACATTCCTTCGTTTTCTGCGAAAAGAAAGCATGTTTAGATAGTTACACTATTTTTTGATTTTTCAAAAATCACAGTTGCCTCTACCAATTTAAACCCCATGCTCCAAATTCCAGAAGTTGACGAGCCCTGACTGGGACCAGCGTAGCTTGAGATGTGAATTGTGTGACTCCAGATAAGTTACTCAACCTCTCTAAACTTCAGTTTACTCTACTGTAAAATGTAGAGAATATTGTACCATCTGTCTCACAGGGTTGTTGTAAGTATTAAGTAGTACTTACCATAATCACTTAGTAAATGGTAGCTGCATTATTATTACTACATTTAAAAATACCCACCTGTTTACTTGTTCACTTTGCCACAAGACTGTAAATTTCTGGAGCCCTTGACTTTTTCATATTTGCATCTCCAATACCTGCCTAGAGTCTAATGTAGTTGTGATTCACTGTTTGCTGAACTGAATAAAACAATGTCCATCCAAAAGGAAAACAGATCTAGCAGAGGAACACCAGAAAGGGAACTAAAAGGGCAAAGGGGAAATGAAAAGGCTTGTTGCAGGTATTACAAACAAGCTCAATGAGCCTTCTTTTCTGGGCCTCGGTCCTGCTCCCCTCTAGTTGGTCTTCCACTATGCCAGATAGACCAGCTGGGCCTAGAGCAGAGAGAACATTCCTTCAGAGTTTCACTAATGGACTCAACATTGAAAAACCCAACTTTTGCGATAAATTAAATTGTATTGGGTGCTAACTTTTCATTAGTCTTTGCTACACTTTTTGTTGAGCTAGAGATAGCAGTCAGTGCCCATAAGTGATGTGTAATGTAAGGCTACATTATATGGGGATTATGCTTTTGGTTGGTATTTATTCAAATCCAGAGTCTGTTATTTGAAGACACCATTTTTTGCAGCTTTATTTTGCAGGTCCTGTGAATAACAGGACACTTACTTTCTTGGCTACTTTGTAAAGTTTTAAAAAATGTGATGTTTGACTGGGCATGGTGGCTCATGCCTATAATCCCAGCACTTTGGGAGGCCGAGGTGGGTGGATCACTTGAGGTCAGGAATTTGAGACCAGCCTGACCAACATGGTGAAACCCCATCTCTACTAAAAATACAAAAATTAGCTGGGTGTGGTGGCCGGCGTCTGTAATCCCAGCTTCTTGGGAGGCTGAGGCAGGAGAATCGCTTAAACCCAGGAGGCAGAATTAACCAAGATTGTGCTACTGCACTCCAGCCTGGATGACAGAGACTCTGTTTCAAAATAAATAAATAAATAAATAAAAATAAAATATAAATAAATAAATGTGATGTTTGTTGTATATCCCCCGAGTCTCTACTATTGGAAGTCATATGTATCTCTCTTTTTTTTTTTTTCTCTTTTTATCCCCCTCTGTGTCTCTCTTTCATTTGTTCATTTTTTTTTTTTTAACACATACAGGCTATTATACCTTCATTAATGAGAGCAATGGGTGTATGAGAATATGTTTAAATTCACATATTGCTGCATTTGCCACCAAGGACCTAGACTCACTATTGTCATAAACTAAAGTTGTGTGTGTACGTTATGCGTATTTACATTTAAGCAGATTGAAGCTGAATTTCCGTTGGCCATCTCATTGCAGTGTACCTTTCTGGCAATCATGTTTTGATTATTTTCTAATGTATTGTTCTATTGGAGATAGATCATATCGAATGATACTCAAGAATAGTGACCATGAAGTACTGCTTATAAAATATTTATATATGAAGACTATTTCTTGATTTTACTTCTAGGACATTCTTCTAAGTTTTTTGTTGTTGTTGTTGTTTTGAGACAGGGTCTCACTCTATAACCCAGGCTGGAGTGCAGTGGCATTATCTTGGCTCACTGTAACCTTGACCTCCCAGGCTTGTGTGATTCTCCCACCTCAGCCTCCTGAGTAGCTGGGACTACAGGCACGTGCCACCATGCCCAGTTAATTTTTGTGTGTGTGTGTATATATATATACACACATATGTATATATATGCACACATACACACACACACACACACACACATATATTTATTCTTGAGTATCATTGGTAAAGATGGGGGTCTTGCCATGGTGCCCAGCCTGGTCTCAAACTCCTGGCCTCAAGTGATCCACCCACCTTGGCCTCCCAAAGTGCTGGGATTACAGGCATGAGCCACTGCACCTGGCCAGTTCTTTGAAGGTTTTAGTATTAGAAGAATATCTTTAATATAGGAGTGCTTTTATCTTATGGCTTAGCAAAGGCTATAAGTATATTCTTTTGTATTTACAGTTTTCTAGGCTACCAGGAGTTTTCTCTATGTATAGTATTTTTTGCTTTAATATCTTCTTCTGTTTTTAGAAGTCTTTAGAAATGTATTTACTGAATCTTTTACTTGTCTAGGTAAAATCCAGTTTTATGTGAATCAAGTTAGAGATTATATTTGTAAAAGAACTTTCGCCGGGCGAAGTGGCTCATGCCTGTAACCCAGCATTTTGGGAGGCCGAGGCGGGTGGATTAGGAAAACACGGTGAAACCCCGTCTCTACTAAAAATACAAAAAATTAGCCAGGCGTGGTGGTGGGCGCGTGTAGTCCCAGCTACTGAGGAGGCTGAGGCAGGAGAATCGCCTGAACCTGGGAGGCGGAGGTTACAGTGAGCTGAGATCGCACCACTGCACTCCAGCCTGGGTGACAGAGTGAGACTCCGTCTCAAAAAAAAAAATTTTTTTTTTTTTTGCAAAGAGTAACATTTTATTTAAATATATATTATTATTTGTGATTTATTTCCTTCCTTTTTAGTGGATGATGCTGGCAAAATAGAACACGACGGTTCTTCCGGAATGACCATGGACACAGAGTCGGAAATTGATCCTTGTAAAGTGGATGGCACTTGCCCTGAAGTCATCAAGGTGTACATTTTTAAAGCTGACCCTGGAGAAGATGACTTAGGTAAGAAGAAGTGTTTAGACATTGTACATCCTCATCCAAATGTTTCAGCCTGATTACTTTTGGGTTATTTAGATTGAGAACATTTGGAATCTTTTCTGAAGTAACTTTTGTATAAGAATTCCAATGTCGTAATAGCAAAGTTTGTAAAAAGTAATAAGAAAAGTATGTAAAAAGAAATAGATGGAAATGAAGTTTTCAAATAAATTATTGAAGCTGTTTTCTTCTCGGATAGGTGGAACTGTAGACATTGTGGAGAGTGAGCCTGAGAATGATCATGGAGTTGAACTGCTTGATCAGAACAGCAGTATTCGTGTGCCCAGGGAAAAGATGGTTTATATGACTGTCAATGACTCTCAGCCAGAAGATGAAGATTTAAGTAAGTAGGTGGCCTTTTTGTGGGAGAAAATTTTATGTTTCTGGAGCTTTTAAGTGACCAGCGTTTGAAATAAGTAGCATTATTTTAGAGATGATTATGCTACTACATTCCAAGGGAAACATCAGTGACTCTTTTATGTATGCTTATAATGTTGCTTTAAAACCAAGTTATGGTGAAAGCCAAGAAGTGAATGATTCATTCAACAAATACTTATTGAGTGCTTACTACGTGAAAGCTATGTTCTAGGTATGTAATATTTGGACCTTCTTTCCATTTTGTCTATTAACTGAATTCAAATAAAAACATGTTTCCTGTAATTTCTGTAAACCTGGTCACAGAAGTTTTTGTAACTTTCTACTTAGATGTTGCTGAAATCGCTGACGAAGTTTATATGGAAGTGATTGTAGGAGAGGAGGATGCTGCGGCAGCAGCGGCAGCCGCTGCTGTGCATGAGCAGCAAATGGACGACAATGAAATCAAAACCTTCATGCCGATCGCATGGGCAGCAGCTTATGGTAAGTTGCCCAGCACCTCTTAGCATTGAAGAAGTTGGTTCTTGAACATGAATCCATGATTGAAAAATGGTTTCTGTAGTCTTAGGTTTCAGAAGTCTGAAATACCAGTGTCCTGTAAGGATTATTTGAATTGAATTAGAGTATAAAGTCTACATTTTGTGTTTAACAGGAATTTCTTTCATGTGTGTATTACGTAGAAGGAAGTACTGCAAGAAGTACACAGGCTTTCAAGCTGAAAGTTTTCATCTTGATTATATTTGGCCCATGACTTTTTCATTTTGGGAGACAAGGGAGTCTATGGGGCAAAACTGCTGACATGCGTTTTTTAGCTTTGGAAGCTAGGCGTTTCCTACGGTCTCACGATAATAAATGTGCTCATAAAACCCATGACCTAGAATGGGGAATTTCTGTCATTCATGAGTATCATGGCTTACTTTTCGTTGTTGTAGTTAATAAAGAATTCCTAATTCTTTAAAATTTATAATACTGTATAATTTTGTTTTTTAATACACATTGTTAGGTAATAATTCTGATGGAATTGAAAACCGGAATGGCACTGCAAGTGCCCTCTTGCACATAGATGAGTCTGCTGGCCTCGGCAGACTGGCTAAACAAAAACCAAAGAAAAGGAGAAGACCTGATTCCAGGCAGTACCAAACAGGTGAGGGCGCACGAGTTCCATGGCGCAGCGTGCTCTCAGAGGAAGCTCTAGTATGTATCCACAGGGGTGTCACAATGGCATTTTAGCTGCTAGACCATATGTAGCTTTGTCTATTGAACTTGAAAATATAATTTTCAGAATTCAGTGATATTCATGAATGATTTCCTTAGATAAAAAGAAACAGTACATGACTGAGAAACATGGATGAGAAAAATTCAAAACTTGGATGATTTTTATGTGTACATGGAATGAAATCCCTCAAATATGTTATAAGCATTAACTTTGTAAATACAGAGAATCTATGTCAGCATAAAGCAGGCATAATTTACAGAGCAGCAGGATAAGTACTTTAGTTCATACAACATTCCTATTCTTGTATGATGATATGGGTTTAAACTTTGCTGTAAGTTAATGTAAGTTACGTTTTTTGGAATAAACAGTGGAAATTTTTGTCACCAAAGTTTATTTTTATGAATAATTTTCCACCAGTTTGTTTATTTTTTTTTGAGGCAGAATCTTGCTCTCTTACCCAGGCTGGAGTGCAGTGGCGTGATCTCAACTCACACTGCAACCTCTGCCTCCTGGGTACAAGTGATTCTCCTGCCTCAGCCTTCCAAGTGGCTGGCATTACAGATGTGTGCCACTGTGCCCCACTTATTTTCATATTTTTAATAGAGACGGGTTTTCAGCATGTTATGTTGGTCAGGCTGGTCTCGAACTCCTGAGTTCAGGGGATCTGCCTGCCTCGGCCTCCCAAAGTGCTGGGATTACAGGCATGAGCCACCATGCCCAGCCAATTTTCCACCAATTTCTAAATTGCTGTAGGTTTAATCACTAATTGATAAAAGTTACATATTCATTAATTTTATTAAACTAGAGGGAGTGAAGGTGGTACAGTCCTCATGAATGAAGTTTCCAGACCATTTTCTCTATGACTAGGTTGCTATATCTCTTGTGTTGAAAAACAGTAAAAGGAATGTTAAGTAGCAAATAGTCCAATTTAGGAGTCCTTGGCCAACAGTGGTCAGAACCCACGCTTTACATTCGCAAAGAAACTGGAACAGAACTTGGTTTGAGCACTCATACTCCTTTCTTTTCCTTTCTTAGCAATAATTATTGGCCCTGATGGACATCCTTTGACTGTCTATCCTTGCATGATTTGTGGGAAGAAGTTTAAGTCGAGAGGTTTTTTGAAAAGGCACATGAAAAACCATCCCGAACACCTTGCCAAGAAGAAATACCGCTGTACTGACTGTGATTACACTACCAACAAGAAGATAAGTTTACACAACCACCTGGAGAGCCACAAGCTGACCAGCAAGGCAGAGAAGGCCATAGAATGCGATGAGTGTGGGAAGCATTTCTCTCATGCAGGGGCTTTGTTTACTCACAAAATGGTGCATAAGGAAAAAGGAGCCAACAAAATGCACAAGTGTAAATTCTGTGAATACGAGACAGCTGAACAAGGGTTACTGAATCGCCACCTCTTGGCGGTCCACAGCAAGAACTTTCCTCATATTTGTGTGGAGTGTGGTAAGGGTTTTCGTCACCCCTCAGAGCTCAAAAAGCACATGAGAATCCATACTGGGGAGAAGCCGTACCAATGCCAGTACTGCGAATATAGGTCTGCAGACTCTTCTAACTTGAAAACGCATGTCAAAACTAAGCATAGTAAAGAGATGCCATTCAAGTGTGACATTTGTCTTCTGACTTTCTCGGATACCAAAGAGGTGCAGCAACATGCTCTTATCCACCAAGAAAGCAAAACACACCAGTGTTTGCATTGCGACCACAAGAGTTCGAACTCAAGTGATTTGAAACGACACATAATTTCAGTTCACACGAAAGACTACCCCCATAAGTGTGACATGTGTGATAAAGGCTTTCATAGGCCTTCAGAACTCAAGAAACACGTGGCTGCCCACAAGGGCAAAAAAATGCACCAGTGTAGACATTGTGACTTTAAGATTGCAGATCCGTTTGTTCTAAGTCGCCATATTCTCTCAGTTCACACAAAGGATCTTCCATTTAGGTGCAAGAGATGTAGAAAGGGATTTAGGCAACAGAATGAGCTTAAAAAGCATATGAAGACACACAGTGGCAGGAAAGTGTATCAGTGTGAGTACTGTGAGTATAGCACTACAGATGCCTCAGGCTTTAAACGGCACGTTATTTCCATTCACACGAAAGACTATCCTCACCGGTGTGAGTACTGCAAGAAAGGCTTCCGAAGACCTTCAGAAAAGAACCAGCACATAATGAGACATCATAAAGAAGTTGGCCTGCCCTAACAATACTTCTACAGACGTTTGTAGAGATATTGGCCTTGAAGCAGAAAATTCATTTTAAAGCCAATCAGTCTCGTTCACATACAATACTGTATATTGATTTATGCTGTGTACAAATAGAATTATTGCTTCTAGTTGACTTTTTTTAATATACATTTTGTTCAGTAGTGTGTTCTGAATTCTATTCAGTTTGTTTAATAAATGGGGAAAACTGGCAACATGCTAGTTACTTTTAATAAAGTAATCCCTGATTCTATACCGAATTTTTATATCTTAGAATTTTATATTTATTTAAATATTTACCTTGCTTACCTTGATGGTACTCTTCTAAGACCATTAACTTAAGGTAACTTTATATTGGTAACTCTGAAAGTATTCATGTTGACTCATTTTCCTTCCCCATACATTTCTCACAATAAAATTGTCAGAGACATCTACTAATATAAATGGGAGATTTTACAGTCAGGTCTAATTATCATAACATGGAAGTCATTTACTTAATATTTTCAGACCACTTGACAGTGAAAGTTTCCATTTGAGCTTTTGCGTCCCTGGCTTTGCTTAAGAGCAGTGGCTGGGTTCGTGTTTACTTTTCAAATATATTACTTTTGGTTTTCTTTGGATTATTTACATCTTTTGTCAGCATAGCAAACTTTTAGAAAACCTTATTGAAAAATTATGCTTGATCATGTTGTATTTTGATTATTCTGTCTGTGCGGCTTCGTCTTGGAATGGTTTTGTGCTACAAATGACATTTACTGAGGACTGCATTTTGGAATCTCCTAGAGGTAACTCATGGCTTATAGGATCTTTTGCAACTTTATGTATGTAAATGTACCCCGAATTATATATATACACATATATATCATGTACCTGTGTGTATTGCTTATTTTATATATTTATACACACAACCCCAAGTTACAGTAGTTGTTTAAAATCTATAATGAAAAGTATTAAATTTACAATAACATGAAAGATCCAGGGATGCATGAGAGAGCATTTTGTAAGTCATGCTCTTCAGAGAGATTACTCAGGTGAAGAATTAGAAGGAAAATAAGGACACTAGTATTTTTAAAGAGTAAAGATATTTTCTTTTAAATATCTTTGGTAATTGAAAAATAGAGGTTAAGATGTTTCTAGGTAGAATGTTTTCATACAGTTTCAGCTCCATGTCTTTATATTTTTCTGAAAAGCAAATGAGTATCCAGACATGACTCCCACAGTTCTCTTTGAGAAGCCCTAGAGGGAACTCTGTCTTACCTAGTGAGAGGGATGGAAAAGAAGCGATGGCTCTGTGGACCAGAGAACAGGTGCTAATTATGGCATCACACTCGGCAAGTTCAGGCCGATCTGGTATTTCTCAGACAGTTACAGTTAGCAAACTTTAAAAACTTAACACTCAAGTTGGCTTTGATTAAAACGTAAAGATGTGTTTTAAGTAGATAAGGAAAGTCTGAGGCCTTATTTGGAACATCACTAAGTCTTCCAAAGGTGTTTTTTTTTTTTTTTTTTTTTTTAAGATGGAGTCTCGCTCTGTTGCCCAGGCTGGACTGCAGTGACATGATCTTGGCTCACTGCAACCTCTGCTTCCTGGGGTCAAGCAATTATCTGCCTCAGCCTCTCAAGTAGCTGGGATTACAGGTGCCTGCCACCACGCCTGGCTAATTTTTTGTATTTTTAGTAGAGATGGGGTTTCACTATCTTGGCCAGGCTGGTCTTGAACCCTGACCTCGTGATCCACCTGCCTCGGCCTTCCAAAGTGCTGGGATTACAGGCGTGAGCCACCACGCTTAGACACGACATAGGTCTGAATCAGTGTCATACAGTCATAAAACAAACTCGGTTAATTAGAACTTGGTTGTGTTAAGACGAATCTTGGAGAACAGAAAACAGTTTTGGGGTCCCTTCAGTTGGCTATTGGTCCGTCTGCATCTAGCACATTGTAGGATATTTAGAAATTGTCTTCCCACCCTATAGCTGCCTTGCCACCTCATTATGGTGCTCCGTCCCCTGTGTACTTAGGTTTTTACCTTTCATCTTTCTCTTTGCCATTGATGTTTGTATTCAAGAGTTACATTTTTAGGGTTAGAAATAAAAATATTTGGTGTTTGGCAAACCTGAAGTGCTAGACTGATTTAGTCTAGTTTTAAATCAAGTGCTTTAGGCAGGTGTGAACTCTAGCCCAAATGCCAGTCAAGGTCAAGGCATGGGTTTTCCTAGCCTATCTTATAGGAAATTCCTGTACCTTCTTGGCCCCTATAATGTGTTTTTTTTTTTTTAAAGTAACTTACAATTTTGTGATCCGTGATTCATTGCCCTGCGATTCTTGAAAGCTCTGTCTGTTTTTTTGTGAGAACCTTTAAAATCTCCCTTAATTTTTATTTTCCCAGAAATAATGTAAAAACACTTAAATGAAAGTGGAAATGTATTAATTTTAAATCCTATAAAATTAATACAGAAAATATAAATGATTGGGTCTTTTTTTTTTTTTAAATAAACTGAAAGATAAAGAACACAACACTTCACACATTTTATATTTCTCTTACATACTCTGGAATCATACACAGTTCTTTTCTTTTTAAAGCACAATATTAAAACCTTTAAAAGGTATTTAAGGGTTTGGTCAAGTGAATATGATAAAACATTTGTCTGTATAAAGAGAAAATGAAATCGTAGTCACTGTTATGTACTGACATTAGTTACAACCTAGTTTTAATTCTTAAAACAATTTTGATTAGCAAAGCTAAAAAAAATGGATGTTTCAGTTAAATGTTTTAAAGAGGTACAGATTTTTACAAGGACATAATATAAGTTATTGTTCTGTAGAAATATCCTATTAAATATTGTATGTCCCTCCCTCTGTACACTTTGTAAAGAAAGTAAAATACATAAAAAGAAAATCATATAGGGATGTGTGACATTATTGTAATTGTGTACTTGAGAATAACGTGCAAAAATAAAAATCAGAATATTTTCCTGTTATTGAATGTTTAGTCTATTTGATACCAGTACTAAGTTAATGCTTTTTCTTAAGGAAAAAAAAAATGTACAGTTTTTGTAAACCTAATAAACATCAAAAGCAGTGGATTATTTTCATCCCCCCATTTCTTAATTCCTTTTTCACAGCAGTGGAATGCAAAGTGCTTGATTGCTTTGAATTTTGTGACTTGGATGCAAATACTGGTAACATTTCAGTTCTGTGAATTTGCAAGTAATATTTCAGAGAAGTTAAGAGGTGATTGGTGAGTCCTTTGATGAGCATGTCCTTGGAATTCGGTTTTTCTTTTATCTTCATAAAGGATTTGTTTTATTAGCATCTCCAGTTCCCCGAGATAAATTACCCATGCATAAAGTGGTTTTTGAGAGCACTTAATAAAGTTCATTTCAGTATTAATTTACAGCATATTTAATCGGTACTGTTACCACCTCCACAGCAGAAATCGTGCCCTCGAGTTACCACTTGGTGCCCAGTTTAGAGGACTCTAGTAGATGCTAACATACTAGAGAATGGTCATTGCCACAGTTAAAAATCGGCAGTTAAGTAAATGTCAGGAGTCAAAAGAGATAGAGTTGTGCCATCTTTGATTTCATAGACAAGATTCTGCAGTTCTTCCGACTGTATGAACAAACAAATGTTTGCCTAATAGTTGAAACAATAAATCAAAATTTTAAGTAAATGATGAAGGGAATGTGAAGAATGTCACTGTCCAGAGCCATAAATCAGACAAAACCATAGCATACTGAAAAACTTGTAATGGAACACCTAACAAATGACACCTAACCTGTCTGTGATCCAACAAGTCAGATAATGTGCTGCTGTATTCTCTGGGAATCCCAGTATTAACAATTTCATTTCCCACAAATTCTAGCATTCATGTAAGGAAAAACATGGCCAATCAGTATCTTAAAGGGACAGTCTTTCAGAGCAGTGGTTTTCAAAGTGTGGCCGGGCAGCATTGGCAGCATCTTAATTTCCTGGGACTTTGTTAAAGATGCAAATTCTTACCCCCACCCTAGTCGTACTGAATTGGGAAACTGGTGTGGGACCCAGCGATCTTTGTTTTAACGTGTTCTCCAGGTGATTCTGATGCCTGTTCAAACTTGGGAAACACTTTAAGAGCACTTGAGGAACCTAAAAGATGACTGGTTCAACATTTTGTGTGGTAGATAAGAAAATGACAAAAAATCAGAAATGAACAGTGAGAGAAAAATAGGACCCAGACAGTTGATACCTTCCGTTTGCTGTTTTAAAAGTGTAAGCCTGCCAAGTCAACAAGTATACCTTTAGCGCACATGTAAATAGCCTGCACTTCCTAAATCTTGTGTGGCCTCCCATAGTTACATTCCTCAAAGGTAAATTGAGTTCAGAGGAAGATTCAGCATTTAAAAGAGAAGGGCTGAAAAAGATTGTGTGTGGGTGGGTGTGGGTGTGGGTGTGTGTGTGTAATTGGCCCAGGGTTACTTAAGTAAATCATAATAAAGAAAAACCATTTTGCCACATTCTGTAACTGTTTAGTTAAGGTCAAATTAAGTTTACCCTATGGATTTTGTTTCATCTTTGGTTTCGTGTATATATTGTTTGCCTTTTTCATAAAAATCTTGGATTTGTTATATATTGTTCCTGTTATTTTTGACATCTTTGCTATTGTAAATAAATTACTATTTTGTTTTAAGTTACCCTAGTGGAGTGTTGGCTATAGACAAGGTATACACTCGAAATGAGGAGATTTAAATCACACAGTTAATGAATTCCCGACTTGCTAGAGGTGATTCGACTCCCTTCAGTAGTTCAACACTAATAATAGCACCAAGGAACATATCACTGGTGCATATAGGCGTAGCATCTGTACCAACTTGGATTTCAAAATCATGTTCTGACCTCTGATGGAAATACTCAGTCCATCAAGTTTGAGGTCAAAATCAAGAATTACTTTCCTTTACTTGGTTTTTCCTATTCAGTTGGTCTCCCATGTTACTTGTATTGCTGGTATTGGTGGACACAAAGGATCTGGCATTACAGTGACCTGTTGAGACTGTAAAGCCACTAGGAGACTTGGCTACTGAAAACTTGCTCAGGACTTCTCGATGTTGTTTGGCTATGTGAACTACCACAGAAGTATCTAAACACGTCGACTAAAATTATAGAATAGTTAACTAGACCTATATTATTTTGCTTTTTAAGAGGCCAGTTTCTGCTTTTAAATGCAGAACCCATTTCCTTTTGTCTGAGATTATTTGAAATGAGAGGTATTGTAAAGTCATCTGTTGGGGTTTTGAAGGTTCTAGTCACCTGTCCTCCCCTCTTGAGTTCCAACCACATTGAAAATAGACCAGAAACCACCCATTAGGTGTGTGATTTATTCTAGTAAGGCTGGACTGGGAGACCCAGAGGCTGAGATGAGCTTGTTTCCAATCTATTTCCCTCCAATGTAGGCCTTGACTGATGTAGCCAGTCATTTGAAGGTATGGGGCCTACCTTCCACTCCTTTGTGAGCTATCAAGAGACTAGTTCTCTCATCAGAGAAAGGGAGCATCTACTCCAGCCCTCCCAGGCTAGGACACAGGAAAAGGGGGAGAAGAGTTCCCTTATGTCATCCTAATAAAGGTTAGTCCAATTCTGGATTGCCCTCTGGCACTGGCACACTAGCAACATGTGAGGTTTTCCCCATTAGCCTTGCATGTTTATGTCTACTTTTATTGATTTTTACTGTTCCCCCTTGAAGTGGTGGTTGTGGCAGACCTTCTAAAGTTCCTTTCTCTCTCAAGGCAGTATGCTTTGGTTGTTCTTCAGAAAATTAATTTTTAAAGGGCAAATGTACTTACTATACAAAGATGGAAATCTTGCAAGTTATTTTTATTGCATGCTTTTGTAACAAAAATTGGGAAAATCATAATCCACAAGGCCACCTTTATTAAAGGGATTGCTTGTCTTTGTTCTCTTCTAATCTTAGTCCATACACATAAATCTTTGATCTGTCTTGTAACCACAATATCAATTCTATTCTGGGTTCAGGGATTTTCTTTTCAAACATCAAATGTAATTCATGTGTCTACACCAGTATATGGGAGAGTTTGTTCCCCTCAGCCTTTCAAACAGTGAGTGTTACAGCTAATCTCACAGGTTAAAAAAATAAAGACTATGCCATCGCTGTTTCAATTTGCTTTGACGTGACTCCTAGCGGAGTTTAATACTTTTATATATATAATAGCACTTTAAGTTGTCGCTCTGATAAATTGACTGTTCAAATCCTGTGCCCCATTTTCTATTTGGAGTTCTTTGTACATTAAGCCTATTAACTTTCTAATACATTTGCTGCACATTTTTGTAGTCCATAATTTATCTTGTTATTGCTTATGTAATCTTTTCATATATAAAAATCTTTAATATTTGTGTAATCAAATGTTTTTTTTTCCCCCTTTGTGATTCCTGGTGTTTCTTGTTCTGCTTAAAAAGTTATTTTCTACTGCAAGGTTCTACAAATATATGCCTAGATTTTCTTCCTATATTTTTATTGTTTTGTTTGGATTTTTATGTAATTAAAATTATTTAGTTTAGCAGATCCAAAGGTGATTTTAAAAATTATTTTGAAAAAAAAAAATACCTGGGCAAGGTGGCATGCACCTGTTGTCCCAGCTACTCTGGAGACTGAAGTGGGAAGATAGCTTGAGCCCAGGAATTCAAGGCTATGGTGAACTATGATCGTGCCACTGCACTCCAGCGTAGGTGACAGAGTGAGACCCCATCTCAAAAAAATTTTTTAAAAATATATTGTTTGGTAGGGCATCTAATTTCTGTTTTCTCTTGGATAGAGAGCCACCTATTCCAGTACTGTTTGTTAAGTAAGTCACCCTTTACCCTTATGAGCTGAAATGACACTTTATGTGGTCATCATATATATCCTTGGATTTATTTCTGAAGTCTATTTTGTTTTACTGGTCTGTCATTCTTGTGCCAATGCCATATTGTTTTTCTCACAGTACCCTGGTGAACCAGAAGGCAAGTCCCTCTTTAGTTCTTTTTCATAGTTTTCTTGACCCTTATTCCATAGGAACATGAAAATCATTTTACCCAGTTTCCGTTAAAAGCCTCATTGGGATTTTTAATTCAGAACACATGCATATTTTTGTTTGTTTTTTTGAGACGGAGTCTCACTCTGTTGCCCAGGCTTGAGTGCAGTGGCGAGATCTCGGCTCACTGCAACCTCCACCTCCTGGACTCAGACGATTCTCCTGCCTCAGCCTCCCGAATAGCTGGGATTACAGGCATGCTCCACCACACCCAGCTGATTTTTGTATTTTTAGTAGAGACGGGGTTTCACCATGTTGGCCAGGGTGGTCTTGAACTCCTGACCTCAGGTATCTGCCCGCTTCGGCCTCCCAAAGTGCTGGGATTACAGGCGTGAGCCACCACCCCTGGCCAAGACTAATACTAATTAGTTTGCATATTAATTTAGCTCTAAAAAATAAACTTGGAAACTTTTCTACAATCTCCAATAGTTTAAAAACTAGAAGCATTATCTAATCCCTGAAGATTAGCTAGAACTCAGTTGTGAAAGCATTTGGGTCTGATGCCTCTTTATAAACGGTAGGTCTTGGGGCCAGGCGGCCGTGGCGCACGCCTGTAATCCCAGCACTTAGAGGGCGGATCACTTGAGGTCAGGAGTTGGAGACCAGCCTGGCCAACATGGTGAAATGCTGCCTCTACTAAAAATACAAAAATTAGCTGGGCGTGGTGGTGCGCCTGTGGTCCCGGCTACTCTCCAACAGGCCGAGGCAGGAGAATTGTTTGAACCTGGGAACCTGGGCCGCATTGCAGTGAGCCAAGATCACGCCATTGCACTCCAGCCTGGGCAACAAGAGCGAAACTTCGTCTCAATCAATCAATAAAATAAAATGGGAGGCCTTGACTTTTCTGATCTCTTCTACATTAATCAGCCCATCAGCTTTTCTTCTTAAGATCTGGTATTTCTGAAAATCATCCATTTTCTCTAGATCAATACTTCTCATGTATTAATGTGCATATGCATCATCTGGGGGATATTGTGAAAATGCTCATTCTGATTCAGTGAGTCTAGAGTGGGGCTTGTGATTGTGCACTTCCTGCAAGCTCCCTGGTGATACTGATGCTGTGGTCCATGGACCACGCAGTCCAAGCCCTCTAAGAATTCAGTGGTTCTCAATTTCGGTCATAAAATCAAACGGGGCAGCCTTTGAACTTCCCAGAGTCAGGTGGGAATGGGTCTCAGACAGTAATTTTTCAAGTTCCTCAGGTGATTACAATGTGTAGCCAAGATTTGAACCACTCTTCTAGATTTGCAGTTTATTGCCATAGATATACAATATTTTCTTATTATTTAACAGTCTCATTTTATTCTCTTGCATTTCTGGTTGCATCTCCTTTCTCATCTTAAATGTTATATGTTTTGTTTGCTGTCATATTTCTTTTCTTCTTTTTTTTTTTTTTTTTTTTTTTTTTGAGATGGAGTATTGCTTTGTCGCCCAGGCTGGAGTGTAGTGGTGTGATCTCAGCTCACTGCAACCTCTGCCTCCCAGCTTCAAGCGATTCTCCTGCCTCAGCCTCCAGAGTAGCTGGGATTACAGGCACATGCCAACATGCCTGGCTAATTTTTGTATTTTTAGTAGGGATGAGGTTTCATCATGTTGGCCGGGCTGGTCTCGAACTCCTGACCTCAGGTGATCCACCTGCCTCAGCCTCCTAAAGTGCTGGGATTACAGGTGTGAGCCACTGTGCCTGGCTCATATTTCTTTAAGTGGCTTTCAGAGGTTTTGCTATTTCATAGGTAGTGTCAAAGAAACTGCTCTTTTATTCTTTATATTTTTTGGTTTTCTACTTAATTTTATCTTTCATTGTTATTTTTTTTTTTAAGACAATGTCTCAGTCTGTTGCCAAGGCTACAGTGCAGTGGTGTGATCACAGCTCACTGCAGCCTTGACCTCCTGGGCTCAAGTGATCCTCCCACCTTAGCCTCCTGAGTAGCTGGGACCACAGGCACGCACCAGCATGCCCAGCTAATTTTTGTATTTTTTTGATAGAGACAGGGTCTTATCATGTTGCCCAGGCTGGTCTCAAACTCCTGAACTCAAGCGATCCACCTGCATCCCCCTCCCAAAGTGTTAGGATTACAGGTGTGAGCCACCGTGCCTGGCTTATTTTCTTTTCCTATTTTCTTCTGGTATATTTTACTGTCTAATCAAAATGTCTGATGTTTCATATTTCATTAATTTTTATTTATTTTTAAAGGAAATCCTTGAAACCTGTGTATTTCCTTTGGTATACAACTTTAGCTATAGGCCACTGTATATGAGTTGTCCTTTTTTGTATTCTACATAGTTTTACATCTGTTTTGATTTCCTATTTACAGTAGAGTTTAACTTTCAAATAGTAAACATTTTTATTAATCCCTTTAGCCTTGATCTCTAGTTTTGTTGGTTTCAGTTCAAAGTATGGCCTGTAGGCCGGGCGCGGTGGCTCAAGCCTGTAATCCCAGCACTTTGGGAGGCCGAGGCGGGTGGATCACGAGGTCAGGAGATCGAGACTATCCTGGCTAACATGGTGAAACCCCGTCTCTACTAAAAATACAAAAAACTAGCCGGGCGTGGTGGCGGGCGCCTGTAGTTTCAGCTACTTGGGAGGCTGAGGCGGGAGAATGGCGTGAACCCGGGAGGCGGAGCTTGCAGTGAGCCGAGATCACGCCACTGCACTCCAGCCTGGGAGACACAGCGAGACTCCGTCTCAAAAACAAAAAAAACAAAAAAAACAAAACAAAAAAAAAAACAAAGTATGGCCTGTATAACCTCTACATTTTTTTTTTTTTTTTGGAATTTTTGAAGTTTTCCTTTTAGGCAAGACATAATTTTTTGGAAAATACAACACAGATATAGTTTAACATGTATCTTTACATTTATAGGTATAAACTTATAGATAAAACTGAGCTTGTTTATTCAGATCCTTTATATCCTATATCCTTGCTATTTTTTTGACTACTTGAGTTTTTTTTTGTTTTTTGTTTTTTTTTGAGACAGGTTCTCGCTGTGTTGCCCAGGCTGGTCTCAAACTCCTGGGCTCAAGCGAGCCTCCCACCTAAACCTCCCAAAGTTCTGGGATTACAGGCATGGGTCACCGTGCCTGGCGACTATTTGATTTTTAATTTTTGAAAAAATATCAAAATATACAACTATAAGGGAGTTTTATGGAATTTCCTTGTACTTAAAGTTTTGCTTTATGTATTTGGTTTCTATTGATTTTTGTTTCATAGATGTTTGACAGATCTTATTCATGACTGTATGTTTTACAGGATATTTTTGTCCTCTTTAATGTATTTGGTCTTGAATTCTACTTTGATATGTGTTTTCTATTTCAATCCTTTATCTCTTATATTAAAAATTCTCATGTTATAATTAGACATAAGTGTACACTGCAGAATTTTTGGCTACAGCTGTTTCTTGTCCATTTCATCTTTCCCCATTTGACATCTCTGTGCTGAATAAATTTTCGTTTGGTTGATGTACACTTCGTTTGTTACTTCATATTTGGTATGTGGGTGTATATTCTAAAACCTTGACTACCCCAAAACATCTATTTTTGCCTTGACAAATGATCTTAGTAGGTATAAACTTTTGTTCACAGTCTCTTTTCTTTCACAGTTTATAGATGTTTCATTGTTTTCCAACTTCAGTGTTATGAGAAGTCCGATGCCTCTTCTTTGTTTCCTGTAGTTCATATGAATTTTCCTTTGTCTTTAGAACTCAGAAAGGTCACTAGGATCTATCTAGGGGTGTGTGCGTGCGTGTGTGTTTGTGTGTACTTCTAATCACATCTGGGATTTGCTATTTGCTGATTTCTTTCTTTCTGTTAAGTCTCTCTTCAGCTAAAGAAGTTTTCTTACATCTTGTGTGTAATTATTACTTCTCCTACTGGCATTTTGCTTCTTTGGGAATTCCTATTTTTCAAATATAATGTCTCCTGGATTTGTCTTGTCATCATAAAATGGCACCAAGAAGAAAGAATCCCTTTAATCCCGTGCCCCAGCATGTGATCATTATTGTACCAAAAAATTTAAATGTTTGAAACGGATATCTCTTGAAGAGAGAAGCAAGGTATGTCCCCAGTGGTGGGATTGCTGAAAGAAAAAAAGAAGGAAGAGAGTGATAGTCTGTAAATGTGCAGCCTGTCCTGATGGAGTAACAGTGCTCCTGATTTATTTCTCCCTAGTAGAAGGAACTTCAGCCAGAAATTTCCTTTCAAAGAGTAACAGCATTCTGAGTACCTTCTTTGCCTTAACTGTAAATAAAGAAGCATGTGAAAAAGTCTTAATGCTAGGTACACAGTGCTGGATTAGAGTTCTCCATCTCTTCCTTTCCCTGTACGTTACACATTTTGTTAAATGAGCAAGAATGAAAGCATTATTGTAGCAGACATCACTATTGTCCCTGAATGTCATTCCTGATCTTATTCAAATTTAACGTGTGTGAACAAATGTGAACCTGAGAGAGCCGATCATTCAAGATGGATCCCCAGTGGCTAACTGGGCCTACATTTAAAATAGATGTGAACCAACTGGTATGGGGAAAAAAAAAAATGGAAAAAAATTATAAAAATAAAACAGAGCCAAGCAGCCATTTGCTGACTAGAGGTCACCCATATTCTCTGAATTACCCCTAAATCCACACCTCTGTTCAACTTGGGGACTCCAGAACTCACCTGAATCAACGAATTAGAGCCTACCTGCCTCTATCAGGACTCAGCTGTATCAACCAATCAGAAATCAGCTTCACTGACCAATCAAAACTAAGTTTCAGTCCTTTATTTGTATGAACAGACTAGATTGGGAACTTGGTCAAGAACTTTTGCTATGAGACCTTACCCTCTTTTTGTTCTCTGGAAAGCACCTTTGTTTTACAGGGAAGCCTTCCTCTCCTTAGTTTGCAAACCATTCACTGAAATAAAGTATCTTTCCTCCAAATTCCTTTCCAGAGAACTTTTGTTCACACGTGCAATGCCAAGCTTTGTTTCAAAATGGACCAATTTACACTCTTTACAGTAAAATTGGAAAATATTGAGTTTTGGTGAGGATGTGCAGCAATGAGAACATTGTAATATTGGCACACTTTTAAGTTTTGCCAATTTTGTGCATGTAAAAGAATATTACATTGAGATTTTAATGAACATATCCCTAATTATGAATACTATTGAGCATCTTTTCACATATTTATTGGTTATTCACGTTTCCTCTTTTGTGACAAGCCTATGTAAGTTTTTTGGCCTATTTTCTATGAATGGCCCATTTCTATTGGATCGCTTACCTTTTTCTTGTTGATCCATAAACTATCTATCTATCTATCTATCTATCTATCTATCTATCTATCAATCAATCAATCAATCATCTATTTTAAGAGACAAGGTCTCACTATGTTGCCCAGGCTGATCTCGAACTCCTGGGCTCAATCAAAGAGCTGGGATCACAGGTGTGAGCCACCACGCCTGGCCCTTTTATATAGTCTTGATATTAGTCCTTTGTCAGTTATATGTAATTTTATTTAGTTAGTTTTTGAGACAGGGCCTTGCTCTGTCACCCAGGCTGGATGGAGTGTGGTGGCGCAATCTCGGCTCACTGCAACATCTACCTCCTGGGCTCAACTACCTCTCCCACCTCAGCCTCCTGAGTAGCTGGGAACACAGGTGCATGCCACTACGCCTGGCTAATTTTTGTATTTTTTTATTTTTTGGTAGAGATGGGGTTTCACCATGTTGCCCCGGCTGGTCTCAAACTCCTGGGCTCAAGTGATCCTCTCGCCTTGGCCTCCCAAAGTGCTGTATAGGTATAAGCCACCACATCTGGCCATATATGTAATTTTAAAATCCCTATAAATATCTTCTGTTGGTCTGTGGCTTGCCATTTTACTGCATTATGTCTTTTGATTAACATAAGTTCATCATTATAACATGGTAAAATTGATATCTTTTCCTTATGACTAATACTTTGTGTGTCTTAAGAAATTCTTCCTGATAGTAATGAAGTTATTCTCTGATACCAGTTTTTTAAAGCTCTGTAGTTTGACTTTTTTTTTTTTTTTGAGACGGAGTCTCGCTCTGTCTCCCAGGCTGGAGTGCAGTGGCCGGATCTCAGCTCACTGCAAGCTCCGCCTCCCGGGTCCACGCCATTCTCCTGCCTCAGCCTCCCGAGTAGCTGGGACTACAGGCGCCCGCCACCTCGCCCGGCTAGTTTTTTTTGGATTTTTTAGTAGAGACGGGGTTTCACCGTGTTAGCCAGGATGGTCTCGATCTCCTGACCTCATGATCCACCCGTCTCGGCCTCCCAAAGTGCTGGGATTACAGGCTTGAGCCACCGCGCCCGGCCTGACTTTTTATACTTATGTCTTTAATCCACATCGAATCAGTTTTAGGATATAGTGTGAGTTAAGTATTCACTTTAACTTTTTTCAACTTCAACTTCATACAGTTCAACTCTTTATTGAAAAAAGTGAATACTTGCCCACTAATTTGCAGAGCCAGCTCTGTGATATGTAAAATATTCCTATGTATGTGAATCTGCTTCTGGGATCTCTGTTTTGTTCCATTTGTCATTTGTCTTTCTCTGTAACTGTGCCCCATAACTTTTTTTGGGAGGCGGGGGAGGACAGAGTCTCACTCTGTTCCCCAGGCCGGAGTGCAGTGGTGTAATCTCAGCTCACTGCAACCTCCACTTCCCGGGTTCAAGTGATTCTCCTTCCTCAGCCTTCCGAGTAGCTGGGACTACAGGCACGCACCGCCAGGCCCAGCTAAGTTTTGTGTTTTTAGTAGAGACGGGGTTTTATCATGTTGGCCAGGCTGGTCTCGAACTCCCGGCCTCCCGGCCTGCTTCAGCCTCCCAAAGTGCTGGGATTACAGGCGTGAGCTAGTGCACCTGGCCCCATCATGGCTTTTTAAAACAATCTTTACTGGGATATAATTCACACACCATAAAATCCAACCATTTAAGGTATACAATTCAAATTTTAGTATATTCACAGAATTGTCCAACCATCAACATGATCTAAGTTTAGAATATATCATCACTCTCAAAAGAAACTTCATACCCAGTGCCGGGTGCAGTGGCTCATATCTGTAATCCCAGCACTTTGGGATGCCGAGGCGGGCAAATCACCTGAGGTCAGGAGTTGGAGACCAGCCTGCCCAACATGGCGAAACCCCGTCTCTACTAAAAATACAAAAAATTAGCCAGGTGTGGTGGCAGGCATCTGTAATCCCAGCTACTCAGGAGGCTGAGGCAGGAGAATCACTTGAACCTGGGAGGTGGAGGTTGCAGTGAGCCGAGATCGCACCACTGCACTCCAGCCTGGGTGAGAAGAGCAAAACTCCGTCTCAAAATAAAAAATTTAAAAAAAGAGAAATTTCATACCCATAAGCAGTCACTTCCCACTCCCCACTTCCTCCCAGCCTCTGGCATCCACTAGTTTACCTTTAGTCTCTATAGGTTTGCTATGCTGGTCACTTCATATAAATGGAATCATACAATATATGCTGCTTTTGACTGGCTTTTTTCACTTAGCACAATGTTTTCAAGTGTCATCCATGTTGTAGCATGTCTCAGTGCTTTGTTCCTTTTAATGGCTAAATAATATTCCACTGTATGGATATACCATATTTTGTTTATCCATTCTTCCATCAGTTGATGGACATTTGAGTTGTCTCACCTTTTGGCTATTATGAATAGTGCTGCTATAAGTATTTGTGTACAAGTTTTTGTGTATACATGTTTTCACTTCTCTTGGCCATGAACCTAGAGGTGAAGTTGCTGACTCATATGGTACCTTGACTTTTAACATTTTTAGCAATTGCCAGACTATTTTCCAAAACAGTTGCATGATTTTACATTCCCATCAGCAGTGTATGAGGGTGGAAAGATCACTTGAGCCCAGGAAATCAAGTCTGCAGTAAGCCGTGATTGCACCACTGCACCCCAGCGTGGGCGACAGAGTGAGACCCTGTCTCAAAAAAAGAAAAAAAAAGGACAAATATTTGTTAGGTCTTCACATTGTATCCTGTATGTCTTCTGCACTTTTAAAAACATATTTTCTGGTCTGGCATGGTGGCTCATACCTGTAATCCAAGCACTTTGGGAGGCCGAGGCGGGCAGATCATGAGATCAGGAGATTGAGACCATCCTGGCTAACACAGTGAAATCCCGTCTCTACTAAAAATACAAAAAATTAGCCGGGCGAGGTGGCGGGTGCCTGTAGTCCCAGCTACATGGGAGGCTGAGGCAGGAGAATGGCGTGAACCCGGGAGGCGGGGCTTGCAGTGAGCCAAGATCATGCCACTGCACTCCAGCCTGGGCGACAGAGCGAGACTCCATCCCAAAAGAAAACAAACAAACAAAAACATATTTTCCATGTTTTAGGTCTCTCCATGCTTCATTCTGGATAGTTTCTTTTGACCTACCTTCTAGTTCAGTAATTTCATTATGGGGTACATATCATCTCTTAACTCTGCTACTCCTTTTTTTTCCCTTCTCAGTCTTGTTTCTTGCACTCAGAACCATTATTTTGAGATTCATCTCTATTGCTGCATATATCAATAGTTTATTCCTTTTAATTGCTGAGTATTATTCCATTGTATGGATACAGTACAATCTTCCCATTCACCTCTTGATAGCCATTTGGATTGTTCACAGTTTTGGGCTATTACACATAAAACTGCCATGAACATTTATATATTTGTGTGGACATATGTTTTCAATTCTTTGGGAGTAGGTGGAATGACTGGTTTGTGTGGTAGGTATATAATTAACATTTTAGACATAGCCAAACTTTCCTACATAGTTGTACTATTTTATAATTCCACCAGCAGTGTTAAGAGTTGCAGTTGCTCTACATCCTCACCAGCACTTTTTATGATCAGTCTTTTAAAAATTTTAGCCATTTTAGGGTGTATGTTGTGATATCTCATTGTGTTTCTATTTTACTTTTAAATAATAAAGAGTAAAATTGACCTATCTGGCGTACAGGTCTGTATTTAAAAGATAACACATAGTAAAATTGATGCTTGTTTTGGTGTAAAGTTCTATGAGTTTTAACAAATGTATAGATTTATATAACCTTTACCACAAACTGGATACAGAATTCCATCATCCTCAAAATCTCTCTTAGGCTGTCTCTTAGTAATTATACCCTCATCCCACATTTAAGCCCTGGCAAACAGTCATCTATTCTTCATCACAATCATTTTCCCTTTCCCAGAATGTCACATCAATGAAATCATGCAGTATATAATCTTTGAGGGTGGCTTCTTTCATTCAGCGTAGTGTCATTAAGATTCATTCATGCTGTTGCATGTATCAATAGTCTGTTCCTTCTTATTGTTCAGTAGTAGTCCATTATAAGGCTATACCACAACTGTTTATTCGTTCACCCATTGAAAGGCATTTGGTCACATAAAAAGCTTCTGCACAGCAAAGGAAACAATCAGCAAAGTGAAGAGACAACCCACAGAATGGGAGAAAATATTTGCAAACTACCCATGTGACAAGGGATTAATAGCCAGAATATATAAGGAGCTCAAACAACTCTATAGGAAAAAGTCTAATAATCTTATCAAAAAATGGGCAAAAGATTTGAATAGACATTTCTCAAAAGAAGACATACAAATGGCAGACAGGCATATGAAAAGGTGCTCAATATCACTGATCATCAGAGAAATGCAAATAAAAACTGCGATGAGATGTTATCTCACCCCAGTTAAAATGGCTTATATTCGGCCAGATGCGGTGGCTCACGCCTGAAATCCCAGCACTTTGGGATGCTGAGGTGGGTGGATCACCTGAGGTCAGGAGTTTGAGACGAGCCTGACCAACATGGAGAAACCCTGTCTCTACTAAAAATACAAAATTAGCCGGGCGTAGTGGCAGGCGCCTGTAATCCCCACTACTCGGGAGGCTGAGGCAGGAGAATCACTTGAACCCGGAGGTGGAGGTTGTGATGAGCCGAGATCACGCCATTGCACTCCAGCCTGGGCAACAAGAGTGAAACTCCATCTCAAAAAAAAAAAAAAAAAAAAAAGCTTATATTCAAAAGAAAGGCAAAATAACACATGCTGGTGAGGACACGGAGAAAAGGGAACCCTCATACACTGTTGGTGGGAATGTAAATTAGTACAACCACCATGGAGAACAGTTTGGAAGTTCCTCAAAAGACCAAAAATAGAGATCCAGCAATGAATCTCTACCATATGATCCAGCAGTCCCACTGCTGGGTATATACCCAAAAGAAAGGAAATCTGTACATCAAAGAGATATCTGCACTCCAATGTTTGTTGCAGCACTGTTCAGAACAGCTAAGATTTGGAAGCAACCTAAGTGTCCATCAACAGATGAATGGATGAAGAAAATGTGGTACATTTATACAATGGAGTACTATTCAGCCATAAAAAAGAAATGAAATCATTTGCAGCAACATGGGTGGAAGTGGAGATCACTATGTTAAGTGAAATAATCCAGGCACAAAAAGACAAACATTGCATGTTCTTATTTGTAAGATCTAAAAATCAAAACAATTGAACTCATGGACATAGAGAATAGAAGGATGGTTACCAGAGGCTGGGAATGGGAAGTGGGGGGATTGGGAGGAAGGTGGGATGGTTAATAGGTACGAAAAATAGATAGTTAGAAGGATTGCATAAGACATACAGTTTGACTGCATAACAGGGTGACTATAGTTAACAATAACTTAATGGTACATTTTGAAATAATTAAAAGAGTGTAATTGGGTTGTCTGTAACTTAAAGTCTTGAGGGGATGGATGCCCCATTCTCCATGATGTGCTTATTTCACATTGCATGCCTGTATCAAGACATCTCATGTACCCCACAAATATATACACCTACTGTGTACCCACAAAAATTAAAAATTAAAACATTTTTTTAAAAAGTAAAAAAAAGGCATTTGGGTTTCCATTTTTTCACAATTATGGTTTGAGCTACTATAAACATTCATGTAAAGGTTTTTGTGCACATAAGTTTTCATTTATGCAGGGTAAATAAATGGAAGTGGGATGGCTGGGTAGTGTGGTAAGTGTATGTTCAACTTTTTAAGAAACTGTCGGGCTGGGCGCGGTGACTCAAGCCTGTAATCCCAGCACTTTGGGAGGCCGAGACGGGCGGATCATGAGGTCAGGAGATCGAGACTATCCTGGCTAACCCGGTGAAACCCCGTCTCTACTAAAAAATACAAAAAACTAGCCAGGCGAGGTGGCGGGTGCCTGTAGTCCCAGCTACTCGGGAGGCTGAGGCAGAAGAATGGCGTAAACCCGGGAGGCGGAGCTTGCAGTGAGCTGAGATCTGGCCACTGCACTCCAGCCTGGGCGACAGAGCGAGACTCCGCCTCAAAAAATAAATAAATAAATAAATAAATAAATAATAAAA
>NC_037689.1:46056236-46057212 GCF_003255815.1 Theropithecus gelada
CCCCCAAAAAAAAAAAAAAAAAAAAAAAAAAAAAACACACACACAAAGAAACTGTCAAAATATTTCCTAGAGCAGCTGTACCATATTGTATTCTCATCAGAAATACATAAGAGTTCCAGTGGTTCTGCATCCTTGTTAGCACTTGGTATTGTCAGTTTTCTTTCTTAGCCTTTTTTTTTTTTTGGAAAGAGGGTCTCACTCTGTTACCCAAGCTGGAGTGCAGTGGCATGATCCAGCTCACCACAATCTCTGCCTCCTGGGTTCAAGTGATCCTCCCTGCCTCAGCCTCCCAAGTAGCTGGGTCTACAGGCATGTGCCACCATGCTTGGCTAATTTTTTTGTATTTCTTTTAGAGACAGGGTTTCACCATATTGCCCAGGCTGGTCTCGAACTCCTGAGCTCAGATGATCCACCTGCCTTGACCTCCCAAAGTGCTGGGATTACAGGCATGAGCCACCGTGCCTGGGCTTTTTTAGCCATTTTAATGTGCATTTCCCTAATGACTAGTAATGCTGGGCATCTTTTCATATGCTCACTTACTATCACATATCATTTTGGTTTAATACATTTTGCCCGTTTTCAATAGGCTTGTTGGTTTTTTACTGTTATGAGTTTCTTTATTATCTGGATACAAATCCTTTGTTGGGTATATGATTTGCAAATATTCTAGTTTTTATCTTGTAAAAGTTTTGGCTATTATTAATCTGCTATTAATTCTAGCCAGTATGTTTCATCTTGGACATTGTAATTCTCATCTCTTGAAGTTTGATTTGGGTCTTTAAAAGAAATCTTCCATGTCTTAACTTTTTGAACATATGAAATACTCTTAATGTTCCTGTCTACTAATTCTAACATCCGTTCATTTAGGGGTTGGTTTTGATTGATTTATTCCCCACCCACGCCCCTATTTTGGGTTGTATTTTCCTTCTTTCCATGCCTAGTAATTTTTTTTTTTTTTTTTTTTTTTTTTTTTTTT